>NC_092103.1:46491161-46626161 GCF_045679555.1 Salvelinus alpinus | reverse complement strand
GTGCTGGGACAGGGACGGTAAGGGGTTCTCTAGCCTAGGGAATGGTGGTGCTGGGACAGGGACGGTAAGGGGTTCTCTAGCCTAGGGAATGGTGGTGCTGGGACAGGGACGGTAAGGGGTTCTCTAGCCTAGGGAATGGTGGTGCTGGGACAGGGACGGTAAGGGGTTCTCTAGCTTAGGGAATGGTGGTGCTGGGACAGGGATGGTACGTGGTTCTCTAGCCTAGGGAATGGTGGTGCTGGGACAGGGACGGTAAGAGGTTCTCTAGCCTAGGGAATGGTGGTGCTGGGGCAGGGATGGTACGTGGTTCTCTAGCCTAGGGAATGGTGGTGCTGGGACAGGGACGGTAAGGGGTTCTCTAGCCTAGGGAATGGTGGTGCTGGGACAGGGACGGTAAGGGGTTCTCTAGCCTAGGGAACGGTGGTGCTGGGACAGGGACGGTAAGGTGCGCTGTGCCCTAGTGTAGCCTGCATTACCTGGGTAGCAATCATCTACAGTTAGGACCCCTTTGAAGCACTCATAGCTTTGTAGCTTTGACTGGGAGTCAGCTGTGGTACAGTGAGCAGAGGGGAGGAGGTGCAGGGGTGGTGATGGGAGTCAGCTGTGGTATAGTGAGCAGGAGGGAGGAGGTGGAGGGGTGGTGATGGGAGTCAGCTGTGGTATAGTGAGCAGGAGGGAGGAGGTGAAGGGGTGGTGATGTATGGGGAATGTGTGTGTCTAAGAGACAGGACTTTCTGTGTGTTAAAATTAAGTAGGAATGAACATGTGGGATTCCATTAATTTACAGGAAAATTCCACCCAAAAACTATATTATTCCATTGTTGAAATAGTCCCAAAGTGTTTTGCTTGTCAGCAATCATGTTTTTTTCAAAATACAGAAATCATCCCTGTATGATGTATTTTGCATCATTCGAGGCTGCGTTTTGCATTTGTATTTTGAAAGTTACGTGTCTTGAAAATGTGATTGCTGACAAGCAGAACATGGCCCCTAAATCCTCTTCGTGCTCCTTGGAAGCCCTGACACTCTGGATCTCTAAGTTACAACCTTCAAATGACGGGGCCTGCCGCTACTCTCCTCCTATGTTCTCCTCCTATGTTCTCCTGTGTTCTCCTCTTATGTTCTCCTCCTATGTTCTCCTCCTATGTTCTCCTCCTATGTTCTCCTGTGTTCTCCTCCTATGTTCTCCTATGTTCTCCTCCTGTGTTCTCCTCCTATGTTCTCCTCCTATGTTCTCCTGTGTTCTCCTCCTATGTTCTCCTCCTATGTTCTCCTGTGTTCTCCTCCTATGTTCTCCTCAATATGTACAATATTAAACACGCAATCCCCTTTCTTGTTCTCTCCTTTTCTCTCCTTCCTACCCTAAAGATCTGTCCTCCCTTCCTCTGATGGGGCTGGACCTTACAGAGAGAAAGGGGACGGGGGGGGGGGGGGCCGGGATGGAGTCACTGGCGTTGGTTGGGGGTGTGGCTGTCATGGGGGACCTAGAACCCAGACAAAGGAAGAGGTAAGCTGTCGTGATCGGTGTCACTCTGTGAAATGGCAGCTATATATATGGGTGCGTTTAACGCGATGTAAGTGTGTGATTTGAGCATGTGAATCTTGGTGGGGCAAACTCAACAATAAATAAAAAAATCCTACCAGAAAAGCCAATACACAACACTAAACAATACATTAAATACACTATAACGTTGACAAACGGTATCCTGTTAGGGCCTACATAAAGCTGTCCCAACAGCAGAGCTTTCTTTCCAGCACCATGGAGTGAATCCTTACCACCGCTACACCTGGTTATCAGTGTAGCCTTGTCTGGCAGCGACACAGTTCAATCAGCCTCATTTTACTGCCTTTTAATAAAACATAGCTGATATGACTGACTTGCTTAAATAAATTTGGTTTCTACCGACTCCTTGTGGATCCACGTTTATAGACGTTGTACCGAGGCACAGCCAGCGCATTGCGCAAACAAAACAACCCTCGTAGTATCAACTGGAATTACATGGGTCTATTAATGAACTTTTAGAGACACTGTCACTGGCAAACATGGTTCCAGACCCAACAACATTATATAGTATCCCCTCTTCATGGTTCCAGACCCAACAACATTATATAGTATCCCCTCTTCATGGTTCCAGACCCAACAACATTATACAGTATCCCCTCTTCATGGTTCCAGACCCAACAACATCATATAGTATCCCCTCTTCATGGTTCCAGACCCAACAACATTATATGGTATCCCCTCTTCATGGTTACAGACCCAACAACATTATATAGTATCCCCTCTTCATGGTTCCAGACCCAACAACATCATATAGTATCCCCTCCTGGTGGAGAAAATCACATGAGATATAATGCACAAAGTAAGCAAATTTCAATTAAAACATTAATGAGCGAGCTAAGACGGACATTGGTATGTCTATTTGTTGAGTACTTTTTGAAATGGACAGCGACAAAAATCAGAACATGGGTCGTTATTACAGACAATGAGCCATTCTTTCAGTATTCTCCCTGTACACCAAGTCAGAACCGTAGGATAAATAACGGGGGGGGGGATCGCATATAAGCAGACAATTAAAGCACTTACAATATTTTTATGATGACATTTCTCTAAAAGACAGGTTATAGGCTACATGTGCATCACCAAGTCAGAACAGTAGGCTAAGTTCTGATGGGGAAAGGGACTGAATTATTAGGGTGAGACACATGGACTACTAACAGCTTATTACACAACGTACACTTAGCATTACCTTCTGATCTACAATATACATATCTCCCTGGCATATTACATAATTTATACATTGCATAATTTATACATATACATGATCTTTATGGACTTACCATTGTGGTGCAGAGCTGAACTGAACAGGAAGGTGGCACTGCGATTCTTCTTGTGGGCAAACCTTTGCCATCAACATTTTATCATCAAAGTCTTAACATTCTCTGGATGAAGTCATTGCTGGATTGACAACATGGCCGATGTATTCAACCTCTGGAACATGGTGTTGAATGTGAATGTTTATCTTTTTTAAAGCTTGGAAAAGAGACAGACAGATGTTTTAAATACTTAAACACAGACTTGGAGCACACACACCGTCTCCACCGATTTGGCAGGAAGGTGAAGCAAAATAGTGATAGCTTTGCGACTCTCTCAGTTATCCACTGATTCCTTCCCAACCAGTCATTGTTGAATTTGTGATTTCCGACTTGTTGTGTAATGTTTATGTCCAGTGGCCGATGAGACACCGATACATTTTATCTGTAATTTATCTTCATATGACATGGATTGAAAAGCATTTCCCAGTAGATTATCAACGTGATTCATGAATATGACTGCTTGTCTAGCTAACAAGCTAGCTAAGATTTTGAAAGTACGATGATGACATGATCAATCCAATCAAAGCTGCGGTAGATCTAACGTGATTTGACGTCCTGTTATCTGTGGCCAATGACCTCGAGTCTTCTTGGATGGGCACTTCTAATGTAACTCTATGGCAACACCCCAAGGGGGCTTGAACTGCCTGGCTCTCCATGTAGATTCTGTGGTGTCCCCATGAGTGACAGAACACTGAGCCAATCACGATGCAACTAAAGAATGTTATCAATGCCTACGCTCTGTGCTTTTGCAGGCTGCCCCTTTCCACCACTGAAACACCTGCATTTTGGAGCTGCATTACTCAAGGAAGAGACCATGTTTATATACGGCTTTACTAACTCAAGGATTGTCTTCTTTTTTTAAACTTTTTTTTTTTTTTTTACATTGTTTGCAAACTGATATGTGACATGAATTAATGCCAAAATAACACGCAAAACACATTTTTATTAGCTGAACTGGGCAGGCTCAAAACTGCTCTGAATGATGTCATCACTGGATTTGAGTGTGTTTAATCACGTGTGTAAGTGTGTGATTTGAGTGTGTTTAACACACGTGTGTTTGCATGACTTATTTCCTACTTGATTAATGATTCGTTGAGGCCCACATGGAGGAGAGGGATGGTGAAGGGAAGAAGAGAAGGAGTGGAGGACTGAAAGGGGAGAGGATGAACATAAAGGAGAGATGGACTAACAGTGCCCCCTGGGGATGAGTGAGCCACTGGCTTAGCCTCCCTCTCTCTCTTTCTCTCTCTTTCTCTCTCTCTCTCTCTCTCTCTCTCTCTCTCTCTCTCTCTCTCTCTCTCTCTCTCTCTCTCTCTCTCTCTCTCTCTCTCTCTCAAGTCTATATAGCACCACATGCTCTCAGTGAAGGCTCTCAGAGTGAAGGCTCTCAAAGTGAAGGCTTGAAGAGTGAAGGGAGCAAAGAGGGCAGACAGCCTGGCCAAATACACCTGCTTACTGGATGTCTGCAGAGAAGAGAACATCTCCCTTCCTCTACTCGTCTCACATCTCTCTTTCTCCAACATAACTTTCTTTCTTTCTCATTCACATTTTTCTCTGTGCCCCATTTCTCGCTCTCATGTGCTGCTAGAGTATATATATATATCTCTCCTTCCTCTGCAGAGTCCTGAGGACTGGGCAGGACAGTCAAACCGACCCCCCCCCCCCCCCCCCCTAATAACATCCGTCTGTTCTTTACACTTCCCCTTTCCCACCGCCGCCGCCCGCACTCCCTTCCTGACCCTGCTGATGAAATATCAATGTCTCCGTCGCCATTTTCACACCGGGGAGACCAACAACCAATTTTTATGACTCTTTGCACACACAAAGAGATAGCGAAAGAGACAGACTGTTGAGGAAGAATTTAGAAAAAGACACCACAATACAAACAGGGGGAAGAAAAAATACCGCTAAAAAGCTTTTTCCTCTCTTAAATAAATTCCACTGCCATCTTGTACATTTTTTATTTTGTGCATTTGGCTCTAGGCCCCATCTGCGCCCCAGCTGCTAGCGGAGGGAAGCGATGGCCCTTCTGCACTACAGAACAACAGCCAGTGGTAATTGCTAGTGGAAGAGATTAAATGCAGTCGATGAAAATGTTTACTGGCAATGAATATGCATAATGATGAGTAGGAAATGGTACCGCAAGATTAAAAAGGAGAGGAGATGGGGCTTGTTTACCACGGTGCGGAAAGAGTGTTAGAGAATATAGAGGAGTGAAGGAGAGAGAGAGAGGGAGAGAGACAGAGAAGGGAGAAGGGAGCGAGAGTCAGAGAGGGGGAAAGAGAGGGGGGTAAGAGAGAGAGAGAGAGAGAGAGAGAGAGAGAGAGAGAGAGAGAGAGAGAGAGAGAGAGAGAGAGAGAGAGAGAGAGAGAGAGAGAGAGAGAGAGAGAGAGAGAGAGAGAGACAGAGAGACAGAGAGACAGAGAGACAGAGAGACAGAGTCAGTTGGCCCCATGCCTGAAATTGAAAGGAGAAACCTTTGGGCAAGGCATCAGGGAGAAAAACAGATGGTTTGTGAACCTTTTATTAGGCAGAAAAAAACATTAATCAAACCAAGCCTGGAAATGGCAGTTTGTTTTTTGTTGTTCTGCAATTTTTTAAACAGAGTATTTTTTTGTTTCGGTTTTGTGTGTTTTTTTAAGGTCTAATGGTGGTTTATATATTTTGTCATACTCTATCATCTCTCCTCCATCCCCTCTACTCTCCTCTTCTCTCTCCCCTCCCCTCTCCTCCATCCCCTCTACTCTCCTCTTTCCTCTCCACTCCCCTCTCCTCCATCCCCTCTACTCTCCTCTTCTCTCTCCCCTCCCCTCTCCTCCATCCCCTCTACTCTCCTCTTTTCTCTCCACTCCCCTCTCCTCCATCCCCTCTACTCTCCTCTTCTCTCTCCCCTCCCCTCTCCTCCATCCCCTCTCCTCTCCTCTATCCTCTCTCCTCTATCCTCTCTCCCCTCTCCTCCATCCCCTCTCCTCTCCTCTATCCTCTCTCCTCTATCCTCTCTCCTCTATCCCCTCTCATCCATCCTCTATCCTCTCTCCTCTATCCTCTCTCCTCTATCCTCTCTCCTCCATCCCCTCTCCTATATCCCCCACTCCTCAATGCCCTATCCTCTCTCCCCTCCCCTATATCTCCCCTCCCCTCTCCCCTCTCCTATATCCTTGCTCCTCTATCCCCTCTCCTATATGCCCTCTCCTATATGCCCTCTCCTCCATCCCCTCTCCTCCATCCTCTCTCCTCCATCCTCTCTCCTCTATACTCTATCCTCCATCCCCTCTCCTCTCCTCTCCTCTATCCCCTCTCCTCTAGCCCCTCTCATCCAATCCCTCTCATCCAACCCCTCTCCTCTCCTCTATCCCCTCTCCTATATGCCCTCTCCTCCATCCCCTCTCCTCCATCCTCTCTCCTCTATCCTCTATCCTCCATCCCCTCTCCTCTCCTCTATCCCCTCTCCTCTAGCCCCTCTCATCCAACCCCTCTCCTCTCCTCTATCCCCTCTCCTCTATCCCCTCTCCTCCATTCCCTCTCCTCTATCCTCTCTCCTCCATCCCCTCTCCTCTCTCCCCTCTCCTAAATCTCCACTCCCCTCTCCCCTCTCCTATATCCCCTCTCCTCTATGCCCTAGCCTCTATCCCCTCTCCTCCATCCTCTCTCCTCTATCCCCTCTCCTCTATCCTCTCTCCTCCATCCCTTCTCCTCTCTCCCCTCTCCTAAATCTCCACTCCCCTCTCCCCTCTCCTATATCCTCTCTCCTCTATCCCCTCTCCTAAATCTCCACTCTCCTCCATCCCCTCTCCTCTCTCCCCTCTCCTAAATCTCCACTCCCCTCTCCCCTCTCCTATATCCTCTCTCCTCTATCCCCTCTCCTCCATCCTGTCTCCTCTATCCTCGATCCTCTCTCCTCTATCCCCTCTCCTATATCCCCTCTCCTCCATCCTCTCTCCTCTATCCCCTCTCCTCCATCCTCTCTCCTCTATCCTATATCCCCTCTCCTATATCCCCTCTCCTCTATCCCCTCTCCTCCATCCTCTCTCCTCTATCCCCTCTCCTCCATCCTGTCTCCCCTCTCCTATATCCTCTCTCCTATATCCCCTCTCCTATATCTCCTCTCCTATATCCCCTCTCCTCTAACCCTCTCCTCCATCCTCTCTCCTCTATCACCTCTCCTCCATCCTGTCTCCTCTCTCCCCTCTCCTACATCTCCCCTCCTCTCTCCTCTCTCCTCTCTCCTCTCTCCTCTCTTTCTTCTCCTTCTTTATTACCCTAAATATGTTTCTAGTGGTCCTGGTGCAGGTTCACCGAACTCAAACAGCAGCAGCAATGATGTATTTCTCCTTCTGGAAATGGTCCCCAAGGCTATATCTAGCTGGGTCTGCCAAAGTAACAGCTATGCATTATTGTTATGAAGCATGAACAAAAAGAACTCAAATTTATATCAACCATTTGTGTTCTACTGGGAATGAGACCAGCTGTGTCTACCAGACAGAGTCAGAGACAGGTGTGTGCGTCTTTGCATGTTCGCTCGTGTCCTGATCGCCTCACCTAAGGACATTTTGTTTCACACTGGAAATAAGAACAGAATTGGGTTTGGCAGGGATGTTCTGGCCTGGCTGGAAATAAGAACAGAATTGGGTTTGGCAGGGATGTTCTGGCCTGGCTGGAAATAAGAACAGAATTGGGTTTGGTAGGGATGTTCTGGCCTGGCTGGAAATAAGAACAGAATTGGGTTTGGCAGGGATGTTCTGGCCTGGCTGGAAATAAGAACAGAATTGGGTTTGGCAGGGATGTTCTGGCCTGGCTGGAAATAAGAACATAATTGGGTTTGGCAGGGATGTTCTGGCCTGGCTGGAAATAAGAACATAATTGGGTTTGGCAGGGATGTTCTGGCCTGGCTGGAAATAAGAACAGAATTGGGTTTGGCAGGGATGTTCTGGCCTGGCTGGAAATAAGAACAGAATTGGGTTTGGTAGGGATGTTCTGGCCTGGCTGGAAATAAGAACAGAATTGGGTTTAGCAGGGATGTTCTGGCCTGGCTAGAAATAAGAACAGAATTGGGTTTGGTAGGGATGTTCTGGCCTGGCTGGAAATAAGAACAGAATTGGGTTTGGTAGGGATGTTCTGGCCTGGCTGGAAATAAGAACATAATTGGGTTTGGTAGGGATGTTCTGGCCTGGCTGGAAATGAGAACAGAATTGGGTTTGGTAGGGATGTTCTGGCCTGGCTGGAAATAAGAACAGAATTGGGTTTGGTAGGGATGTTCTGGCCTGGCTGGAAATAAGAACAGAATTGGGTTTGGCAGGGATGTTCTGGCCTGGCTGGAAATAAGAACAGAATTGGGTTTGTTAGGGATGTTCTGGCCTGGCTGGAAATAAGAACAGAATTGGGTTTGGCAGGGATGTTCTGGCCTGGCTGGAAATAAGAACAGAATTGGGTTTGGCAGGGATGTTCTGGCCTGGCTGGAAATAAGAACAGAAACGGAACAGGAGCATCTGCAGTCTTCCTTATTATCTATCTGCAGTCTTTCTTATTATCTACATCACTCTTGTTTATATCTTTGTCTCTTCCAGGTACCGTGTTACAGATGGCCCATCTCTTCCAGGTACTGTGTTACAGATGGCTCATTTCTTCCAGGTACCGTGTTACAGATGGCCCATCTCTTCCAGGTACTATGTTACAGATGGCCCATCTCTTCCAGGTACTGTGTTACAGATGGCTCATCTCTTCCAGGTACCGTGCTACAGAAGGCCCATCTCTTCCAGGTACCGTGTTACAGATGGCTCATCTCTTCCAGGTACCGTGTTACAGATGGCCCATCTCTTCCAGGTAACGTGTCACAGATGGCCCATCTCTTCCAGGTACCGTGTTACAGATGGCTCATTTCTTCCAGGTACCGTGTTACAGATGGCCCATCTCTTCCAGGTACTATGTTACAGATGGCCCATCTCTTCCAGGTACTGTGTTACAGATGGCTCATCTCTTCCAGGTACCGTGTTACAGATGGCCCATCTCTTCCAGGTACCGTGTTACAGATGGCCCATCTCTTCCAGGTACCGTGTTACAGATGGCCCATCTCTACCAGGTACTGTGTTACAGATGGCCCATCTCTTCCAGGTACTGTGTTACAGATGGCCCATCTCTTCCAGGTACCGTGTTACAGATGGCCCATCTCTTCCAGGTACCGTGTTACAGATGGCCCATCTCTTCCAGGTACCGTGTTACAGATGGCCCATCTCTTCCAGGTACCGTGTTACAGATGGCCCATCTCTTCCAGGTACCGTGTTACAGATGGCCCATCTCTTCCAGGTACCGTGTTACAGATGGCCCATCTCTTCCAGGTACCGTGTTACAGATGGCTCATCTCTTCCAGGTACCGTGTTACAGATGACCCATATCTTCCAGGTACCGTGTTACAGATGGCCAATCTCTTCCAGGTACTGTGTTACAGAAGGCCCATCTCTTCCAGGTACCATGTTACAGATGGCCCATCTCTTCCAGGTACCGTGTTACAGATGGCTCATCTCTTCCAGGTACCGTGTTACAGATGGCCCATCTCTTCCAGGTATCGTGTTACAGATGGCCCATCTCTTCCAGGTACCGTGTTACAGATGGCCCATCTCTTCCAGGTACCGTGTTACAGATGGCCAAGCTCTTCCAGGTACTGTGTTACAGATGACCCATCTCTTCCAGGTACTGTGTTACAGATGGCCAATCTCTTCCAGGTACCGTGTTACAGATGGCCCATCTCTTCCAGGTACTGTGTTACAGATGGCCCATCTCTTCCAGGTACCGTGTTACAGATGGCCCATCTCTTCCAGGTACCGTGTTACAGATGGCCCATCTCTTCCAGGTACCGTGTTACAGATGGCCCATCTCTTCCAGGTACCGTGTTACAGATGGCCCATCTCTTCCAGGTACCGTGTTACAGATGGCTCATCTCTTCCAGGTACCGTGTTACAGATGACCCATATCTTCCAGGTACCGTGTTACAGATGGCCAATCTCTTCCAGGTACTGTGTTACAGAAGGCCCATCTCTTCCAGGTACCGTGTTACAGATGGCCCATCTCTTCCAGGTACAGTGTTACAGATGGCCCATCTCTTCCAGGTACCGTGTTACAGATGGCCCATCTCTTCCAGGTACCGTGTTACAGATGGCCCATCTCTTCCAGGTACCGTGTTACAGATGGCCCATATGGAAGGTATTTAAGAATGCCCAGCGTAAAGCACATGACTATTTAAAAAAACATACTTTTTTGTTCAGTCTATTTAAAAGATGAAACAAAATTCAAATTAAATAAAATCCACGTGTTATTTATTAATTACTTTGTTTCTGTCTGTTCGTAATGGACGGTAATCACTAAATATTATTTATAGAATTTTAATAAGTCAAAATGCAATATTTAATATATTTTTTTTAAATACTGCTGGAGCCCGTTCAGTATAACACCCTCTCTTAACAGTGGAATTCACCTACTCCCTCTAACATTAAATCCCATAGCAGGATTCGGAGGCAGGAGACCTTATTTGGAGACAGCATAAGAAACAATTAGTCATAATTAAACATCACAGAATACATTGGCAGATTTTGGATTCGCAAAACACATTTTAAGTTCTACTGAACCTTGGCATTGCCACAAAGTATATTATAGATTAAGGGTTCATTTTGATTTGAGCTTGACTTTTTTGAGGTCCAAACCTGCCAGTGTTGTCTTCATTAAAACAGTAGCTAGGCTCAGCTGTCAGACGTGTGTGTGTGTGTGTGTGTGTGTGTGTGTGTGTGTGTGTGTGTGTGTGTGTGTGTGTGTGTGTGTGTGTGTGTGTGTGTGTGTGTGTGTGTGTGTGTGTGTGTGTGTGTGTGTGTGTGTGTGTGTGTGTGTGTGTGTGTGTGTGTGTGTGTGTGTGTGTGTGTGTGTGTGTCGTGCCACCCAATGCGGTGCTCTTCTCTCTCCTGGCCCGCTTTGATCTGCTTCCCAAAATAATTTACCTGGTAAATACTCCTGCCGTTTCCATCCAGCTCTGCCTTCATAACGTAACTATTGTAGGTCTGGTTTGGTAAAAATAATGTATTGTGTTACTTTGGATTAATAATGCAAAAAATATGATTAGGTAATAGACATATATTTTTTATACTGTATATATATATATTTGTCTTTCATTTTACAGGGACATGGAATGTCTAAGTAGGTGTGTGATTATTTATATTCACACACACACACACACACACACACACACACACACACACACACACACACACACACACACACACACACACACACACACACACACACACACACACACACACACACACACACACTGAGAGGGGAAACATCTCTCTCTGTGTCTCTCTGTCTGTGTGGAAACTAATGGATGGAAAAATAAAATAGAAAATAGAAAAATAGATCAAACTTCAAAACTACAGATTAATTGCATAGATGCAACCTGGACTAAGTTAGTAAAAACTCAACCTGGACTAAGATAGTAAAAACTCAACCTGGACTAAGATAGTAAAAACTCAACCTGGACTAAGATAGTAAAAACTCAACCTGGACTAAGTTAGTAAAAACTCAACCTGGACAAAGATAGTAAAAACTCAACCTGGACTAAGTTAGTAAAAACTCAACCTGGACAAAGTTAGTAAAAACTCAACCTGGACTAAGTTAGTAAAAACTCAACCTGGACTAAGATAGTAAAAACTCAACCTGGACTAAGATAGTAAAAACTCAACCTGGACTAAGATAGTAAAAACTCAACCTGGACTAAGTTAGTAAAAACTCAACCTGGACTAAGTTAGTAAAAACTCAACCTGGACTAAGATAGTAAAAACTCAACCTGGACTAAGATAGTAAACACTCAACCTGGACTAAGTTAGTAAAAACTCAACCTGGACTAAGATAGTAAAAACTCAACCTGGACTAAGATAGTAAACACTCAACCTGGACTAAGATAGTAAACACTCAACCTGGACTAAGATAGTAAAAACTCAACCTGGACTAAGATAGTAAAAACTCAACCTGGACTAAGATAGTAAAAACTCAACCTGGACTAAGATAGTAAAAACTCAACCTGGACTAAGATAGTAAAAACTCAACCTGGACTAAGATAGTAAAAACTCAACCTGGACTAAGTTAGTAAAAATTCAACCTGGACTAAGATAGTAAAAACTCAACCTGGACTAAGTTAGTAAAAACTCAACCTGGACTAAGTTAGTAAAAACTCAACCTGGACTAAGATAGTAAAAACTCAACCTGGACTAAGATAGTAAAAACTCAACCTGGACTAAGATAGTAAAAACTCAACCTGGACTAAGTTAGTAAAAACTCAACCTGGACTAAGTTAGTAAAAACTCAACCTGGACTAAGATAGTAAAAACTCAACCTGGACTAAGATAGTAAACACTCAACCTGGACTAAGATAGTAAACACTCAACCTGGACTAAGATAGTAAAAACTCAACCTGGACTAAGATAGTAAAAACTCAACCTGGACTAAGTTAGTAAAAACTCAACCTGGACTAAGTTAGTAAAAACTCAACCTGGACTAAGTTAGTAAAAACTCAACCTGGACTAAGTTAGTAAAAACTCAACCTGGACTAAGATAGTAAAAACTCAACCTGGACAAAGATAGTAAAAACTCAACCTGGACTAAGATAGTAAAAACTCAACCTGGACTAAGATAGTAAAAACTCAACCTGGACTAAGTTAGTAAAAACTCAACCTGGACTAAGATAGTAAAAACTCAACCTGGACTAAGATAGTAAAAACTCAACCTGGACTAAGATAGTAAAAACTCAACCTGGACTAAGTTAGTAAAAACTCAACCTGGACTAAGATAGTAAAAACTCAACCTGGACTAAGTTAGTAAAAACTCAACCTGGACAAAGTTAGTAAAAACTCAACCTGGACTAAGTTAGTAAAAACTCAACCTGGACTAAGATAGTAAAAACTCAACCTGGACTAAGATAGTAAAAACTCAACCTGGACTAAGTTAGTAAAAACTCAACCTGGACTAAGTTAGTAAAAACTCAACCTGGACTAAGATAGTAAAAACTCAACCTGGACTAAGATAGTAAACACTCAACCTGGACTAAGATAGTAAACACTCAACCTGGACTAAGATAGTAAAAACTCAACCTGGACTAAGATAGTAAAAACTCAACCTGGACTAAGTTAGTAAAAACTCAACCTGGACTAAGTTAGTAAAAACTCAACCTGGACTAAGTTAGTAAAAACTCAACCTGGACTAAGTTAGTAAAAACTCAACCTGGACTAAGATAGTAAAAACTCAACCTGGACTAAGATAGTAAAAACTCAACCTGGACTAAGTTAGTAAAAACTCAACCTGGACTAAGATAGTAAAAACTCAACCTGGACTAAGATAGTAAAAACTCAACCTGGACTAAGTTAGTAAAAACTCAACCTGGACTAAGATAGTAAAAACTCAACCTGGACTAAGATAGTAAAAACTCAACCTGGACTAAGTTAGTAAAAACTCAACCTGGACTAAGATAGTAAAAACTCAACCTGGACTAAGTTAGTAAAAACTCAACCTGGACTAAGATAGTAAAAACTCAACCTGGACTAAGTTAGTAAAAACTCAACCTGGACTAAGATAGTAAAAACTCAACCTGGACTAAGATAGTAAAAACTCAACCTGGACTAAGATAGTAAAAACTCAACCTGGACTAAGATAGTAAAAACTCAACCTGGACTAAGTTAGTAAAAACTCAACCTGGACTAAGTTAGTAAAAACTCAACCTGGACTAAGATAGTAAAAACTCAACCTGGACTAAGATAGTAAACACTCAACCTGGACTAAGATAGTAAACACTCAACCTGGACTAAGATAGTAAAAACTCAACCTGGACTAAGATAGTAAAAACTCAACCTGGACTAAGTTAGTAAAAACTCAACCTGGACTAAGTTAGTAAAAACTCAACCTGGACTAAGTTAGTAAAAACTCAACCTGGACTAAGTTAGTAAAAACTCAACCTGGACTAAGATAGTAAAAACTCAACCTGGACTAAGTTAGTAAAAACTCAACCTGGACTAAGATAGTAAAAACTCAACCTGGACTAAGTTAGTAAAAACTCAACCTGGACTAAGATAGTAAAAACTCAACCTGGACTAAGATAGTAAAAACTCAACCTGGACTAAGATAGTAAACACTCAACCTGGACTAAGATAGTAAAAACTCAACCTGGACTAAGATAGTAAAAACTCAACCTGGACTAAGATAGTAAAAACTCAACCTGGACAAAGATAGTAAATACAACCTGGACTAAGAGATAGAAAGCACAACGTGGACTAACGGATAGTAAATACAACCTGGACTAAGAGATAGTAAATACAACCTGGACTAAGGGATAGTAAACACAACCTGGACTAAGATAATAAACACAACCTGGACTAAGATAGTAAACACAACCTGGACTAATATAGTAAACACAACCTGGACTAATATAGTAAACACAACCTGGACTAATATAGTAAACACAACCTGGACTAATATAGTAAACACAACCTGGACTAAGATAGTAAACACAACCTGGACTAAAATAGTAAACACAACCTGGACTAATATAGTAAACACAACCTGGACTAATATAGTAAACACAACCTGGACTAATATAGTAAACACAACCTGGACTAATATAGTAAACACAACCTGGACTAATATAGTAAACACAACCTGGACTAAGATAGTAAACACAACCTGGACTAAGATAGTAAACACAACCTGGACTAATATAGTAAACACAACCTGGACTAAGATAGTAAACACAACCTGGACTAATATAGTAAACACAACCTGGACTAAGATAGTGAACACAACCTGGACTAAGATAGTAAACACAACCTGGACTAAGATAGTAAACACAACCTGGACTAAGATAGTAAATACAACCTGGACTAAGAGATAGTAAATACAACCTGGACTAAAAGATAGTAAACACAACCTGGACTAAGATAATAAACACAACCTGGACTAAGATAGTAAATACAACCTGGACTAAGAGATAGTAAATACAACCTGGACTAAAAGATAGTAAACACAACCTGGACTAAGATAATAAATACAACCTGGACTAAGAGATAGTAAATACAACCTGGACTAAGAGATAATAAACACAACCTGGACTAAGATAGTAAACACAACGTGGACTAAGAGATAGTAAATACAACCTGGACTAAGATAGTAAACACAACCTGGACAAAGATAGTAAATACAACCTGGACTAAGATAGTAAACACAACCTGGACTAAGAGATAGTAAACACAACCTGGACTAAGATAGTAAACACAACCTGGACTAAGATAGTAAACACAACCTGGACTAATATAGTAAATACAACCTGGACTAAGAGATAGTAAATACAACCTGGACTAAGATAGTAAACACAACCTGGACTAATATAGTAAATACAACCTGGACTAAGAGATAGTAAATACAACCTGGACTAAGATAGTAAACACAACCTGGACTAAGATAGTAAACACAACCTGGACTAAGATAGTAAACACAACCTGGACTAAGATAGTAAACACAACCTGGACTAAGATAGTAAACACAACCTGGACTAATATAGTAAACACAACCTGGGCTAAGATAGTAAACACAACCTGGACTAAGATAGTATACACAACCTGGACTAAGATAGTAAACACAACCTGGACTAAGATAGTAAACACAACCTGGACTAAGATAGTAAACACAACCTGGACTAAGATAGTAAACAGAACCTGGACTAAGATAGTAAACACAACCTGGACTAAGATAGTAAACACAACCTGGACTAATATAGTAAACACAACCTGGACTAAGATAGTAAATACAACCTGGACTAAGATAGTAAACACAACCTGGACTAATATAGTAAACACAACCTGGACTAAGATAGTAAACACAACCTGGACTAAGATAGTAAACACAACCTGGACTAAGATAGTAACCACAACCTGGACTAAGATAGTAAACACAACCTGAACTAAGATAGTAAACACAACCTGGACTAATATAGTAAACACAACCTGGACTAAGATAGTAAACACAACCTGGACTAAGATAGTAAACACAACCTGGACTAAGATAGTAAACACAACCTGGACTAATATAGTAAATACAACCTGGACTAAGGTAGTAAACACAACCTGGACTAAGATAGTAAACACAACCTGGACTAAGATAGTAAACACAACCTGGACTAAGATAGTAAACACAACCTGGACTAAGATAGTAAACACAACCTGGACTAAGATAGTAAACACAACCTGGACTAAGATAGTAAACACAACCTGGAATAAGATAGTAAACACAACCTGAACTAAGATAGTAAACACAACCTGGACTAATATAGTAAACACAACCTGGACTAAGATAGTAAACACAACCTGGACTAAGATAGTAAACACAACCTGGACTAAGATAGTAAACACAACCTGGACTAAGATAGTAAACACAACCTGGACTAAGATAGTAAACACAACCTGGACTAAGATAGTAAACACAACCTGGACTAAGATAGTAAACACAACCTGGACTAAGATAGTAAACACAACCTGGACTAAGATAGTAACCACAACCTGGACTAAGATAGTAAACACAACCTGAACTAAGATAGTAAACACAACCTGGACTAAGATAGTAGACACAACCTGGACTAAGATAGTAAACACAACCTGAACTAAGATAGTAAACACAACCTGGACTAATATAGTAAACACAACCTGGACTAAGATAGTAAACCTAACCTGGACTAAGATAGTAAACACAACCTGGACTAAGATAGTAAACACAACCTGGACTAATATAGTAAACACAACCTGGACTAAGATAGTAAACACAACCTGGACTAAGATAGTAAACACAACCTGGACTAAGATAGTAAACACAACCTGGACTAAGATAGTAAACACAACCTGGACTAAGATAGTAAACAGAACCTGGACTAAGATAGTAAACAGAACCTGGACTAAGATAGTAAACACAACCTGGACTAAGATAGTAAACACAACCTGGACTAATATAGTAAACACAACCTGGACTAAGATAGTAAACACAACCTGGACTAAGATAGTAAACAGAACCTGGACTAAGATAGTAAACACAACCTGGACTAAGATAGTAAACACAACCTGGACTAATATAGTAAACACAACCTGGACTAAGATAGTAAACACAACCTGGACTAAGATAGTAAATACAACCTGGACTAAGATAGTAAACACAACCTGGACAATGATAGTAAACACAACCTGGACTAAGATAGTAAACACAACCTGGACTAAGAGATAGTAAACACAACCTGGACTAAGATAGTAAACACAACCTGGACTAAGAGATAGTAAACACAACCTGGACTAATATAGTAAACACAACCTGGACTAAGATAGTAAACACAACCTGGACTAATATAGTAAACACAACCTGGACTAAGATAGTAAACACAACCTGGACTAAGATAGTGAACACAATCTGGACTAAGATAGTAAACACAACCTGGACTAAGATAGTAAACACAACCTGGACTAAGATAGTAAACACAACCTGGACTAAGATAGTAACCACAACCTGGACTAAGATAGTAAACACAACCTGGACTAAGATAGTAAACACAACCTGGACTAAGATAGTAAACGCAATCCCAATCGCACTCCACACTGCCCTTTCCCACCTGGACAAAAGGAACACCTACAGTGGGGAGAACAAGTATTTGATACACTGCCGATTTTGCAGGTTTTCCTACTTACAAAGCATGTAGAGGTCTGTCATTTTTATCATAGGTACACTTCAACTGTGAGAGACGGAATCTAAAACAAAAATCCAGAAAATCACATTGTATGATTTTTAAGTAATTAATTTGCATTTTATTGCATGACATAAGTATTTGTTCACCTACCAACCAGTAAGAATTCCGGCTCTCACAGACCTGTTAGTTTTTCTTTAAGAAGCCCTCCTGTTCTCCACTCATTACCTGTATTAACTGCACCTGTTTGAACTCGTTACCTGTATAAAAGACACCTGTCCACACACTCAATCAAACAGACTCCAACCTCTCCACAATGGCCAAGACCAGAGAGCTGTGTAAGGACATCAGGGATAAATTGTAGACCTGTACAAGGCTGGGATGGGCTACAGGACAATAGCCAAGCAGCTTGGTGAGAAGGCAACAACTGTTGGCACAATTATTAGAAAATGGAAGAAGTTCAAGATGACGGTCAATCACCCTCGGTCTGGGGCTCCATGCAAGATCTCACCTCGTGGGGCATCAATGATCATGAGGAATGTGAGGGATCAGCCCAGAACTACACGGCAGGACCTGGTCAATGACCTGAAGAGAGCTGGGACCACAGTCTCAAAGAAAACCATTAGTAACACAATACGCCGTCATGGATTAAAATCCTGCAGCGCACGCAAGGTCCCCCTGCTCAAGCCAGCGCATGTCCAGGCCCGTCTGAAGTTTGCCAATGACCATCTGGATGATCCAGAGGAGGAATGGGAGAAGGTCATGTGGTCTGATGAGACAAAAATAGAGCTTTTTGCTCTAAACTCCACTCGCCGTGTTTGGAGGAATAGAAGGATGAGTACAACCCCAAGAACACCATCCCAACCGTGAAGCATGGAGGTGGAAACATCATTCTTTGGGGATGCTTTTCTGCAAAGGGGACAGGACGACTGCACCGTATTGAGGGGAGGATGGATGGGGCCATGTATCGCGAGATCTTGACCAACAACCTCCTTCCCTCAGTAAGAGCATTGAAGATGGGTCGTGGCTGGGTCTTCCAGCATGACAACGACCCGAAACACACAGCCAGGGCACCTAAGGAGTGGCTCCGTAAGAAGCATCTCAAGGTCCTGGAGTGGCCTAGCCAGTCTCCAGACCTGAACCCAATAGAAAATCTTTGGAGGGAGCCGAAAGTCCGTATTGCCCAGCGACAGCCCCGAAACCTGAAGGATCTGGAGAAGGTCTGTATGGAGGAGTGGGCCAAAATCCCTGCTGCAGTGTGTGCAAACCTGGTCAAGAACTACAGGAAACGTATGATCTCTGTAATTGCAAACTAAGGTTTCTGTACCAAATATTCAGTTCTGCTTTTCTGATGTATCAAATACTTATGTCATGCAATAAAATGCAAATTAATTACTTAAAAATCATACAATGTGATTTTCTGGATTTTTGTTTTAGATTCCTTCTCTCACAGTTGAAGTGTACCTATGATAAAAATTACAGACCTCTACATGCTTTGTAAGTAGGAAAACCTGCAAAATTGTCAGTGTATCAAATACTTGTTCTCCCCACTGTATGTGAGAATGCTGTTCATTGACTACAGCTCAGCGTTCAACACAATAGTGCCCACGAAGCTCATCACTAAGCTAAGGACCCTGGGACTAAACACCTCTCTCTGCAACTGGATCCGGGACTTCCTGATGGGCTGCCCCCATGTGGTAAAGGTAGGTAACACATCTGCCACGTTGATCCTCAACACAGGGGCCCATCAGGGGTGCGTGCTCAGTCCCCTCCTGTACTCTCTGTTCACCCACGACTGTGTGGCCAAACACGAATACAACGCAATCATTAAGTTTGCTGACAACACAACAGTGGTAGGCCTGACCACCGACAACGATGAGACAGCCTATAGGGAGGAGGTCAGAGACCTGGCCGTGTGGTGCCAGGACAACAACCTCTCCCTCAATGTGAGTGTAACAGGTGTAAAATATACTTTATGTATTTCACCGAAAATCCCTCATATTTATTTAAATTGATTATTTTAAGGTTATTTTGAGATGTATTACATTACTTTCAAGAGTGAATTATTTGATTGTATTTATTTTCTAAATTGTGTTAATGCTGTGATGTCATCAACGGGAGACATGCTTTTACTCCTCAGTTTGCTCAGAGCGTGATGAGGAGAGGTGTGTGTTAATGTATGCTCCGGTCTTTGGAATGCACATGTTCGCAAATGTTCACAAATGCACAAGAAAAGACAAGCAAAAGTTACATTGTCACTGATTTAGTGTTGCATTGCCTGTTTATAGGAATATATATTCATGTGAATGGGGATAATGTTCGGGTGCTTACTTTGCAAGGCTAGCTCAGCTACCGTTAGCTTTGTTGCGGGAGAGGGTCTCTTTCATGTGCAGACATCGTGAGTTCTTTTGATTATTTTCTCACAGGTATTCTGCATTGTCTTTTGTCTTTTCTCACAGGTATTCTGCATTGTCTTTTGTCTTTTCTCACAGGTATTCTGCATTGTCTTTTGTCTTTTCTCACAGGTATTCTGCATTGTCTTTTGTCTTTTATCAGGCAAATATAATTGTATGGAGTCCAGACAGCAGCGTTAACTTTTGCCTGGTTTTTGTACCCATTCCATGCAGGTATGTTGTGAAATGTGACGATTTTGTATTTCATGTTTATTAATGTGTCTAGTTAGCTGTCGTTCATTTTGTTACTTGCCCGGGCATGTCAAAAATGCCGTTGTTGCTTCATTAGTATGCCTCAGGTATACAATAGTACACTCTCTAAGAAATGTTTTGCACTTATTAGCAAAATATTAGTGTATTGGTGTACAACATTTATAAAACGAAATGTGAGTCTTCTGAAAATATGAACATGTACATTTTGTACAATGTATTTTTTGTTGTTGATGTTTTTCCTACTGAGTTTGTTCAGAGCGTGATGAGGAGAGGTAAATATACTTGTATGGAGTCCAGACCACAGCATTAGCTTTTGCCTTGTATTTGTATCCATTCCATGCAGTCATTAAGAGCGACAACCGGCAGAATTGTGTCCAGAGCCTTATCTTCCACCTACACCTTACCAGAACACAACGCGAAAAGATACCGGTACAGAACCGGTTACATGAGCAAGTCAATTAAATCAATCAAATGTATTTATAAAGCCCTTTTTACATCAGCTGATGTCACAAAGTGCTGTACAGAAACCCAGCCTAAAACCCCAAAACAGCAAGCAATGCAGATGTAGAAGCACGGTGGCTAGGAAAAACTCCCTAGAAAGGCCAGAACCTAGGAAGAAACCTAGAGAGGAACCAAGTCAAAGGAGATGATCGTGGACTACAGGAAAAGGCGGGCCGAACAGGCCCCCATTAACATGTACGGGGCTGTGGTGGAGCGGGTCGAGAGCTTCAAGTTCCTTGGTGTCCACATCCCCAACGAACTATCATGGTCCAAACACACCAAGACAGTTGTGAAGAGAGCACGACAAAACCTTTTCCCCCTGAGGAGACTGAAAATATTTGGCATGGGCCCCCAGATCCTGAAAAGGTTCTACAGCTGCACCATCGAGAGCATCCTGACCGGTTGCATCACTGCCTGGTATGGCAACTGCTCGGCATCTGACCGTAAGGCACTACAGAGGGTAGTGCGAACGGCCCAGTACATCCCTGGGGCCAAGCTTCCTGCCATCCAGGACCTATATAATAGGCGGTGTCAGAGGAAAGACCATAAAATTGTCAGAGACTCCAGTCACCCAAGTCATAGACTGTTTTCTCTGCTAACGTAATGCAAGCAGTACCGGAGCGCCAAGTCTAGGACCAAAAGGCTCCTTAACAGCTTCTACCCTCAAGCCATAAGACTGTTGAACAATTAATTAAATGGTTACTGGACTATTACATCATCTTCTCCCTTTATATACCTAGGGACGTCAGTTAAGAACAAAATCTTATTTACAATGACGGCCTAGGAACAGTGCCTTGTTCAGGGGCAGAACGACAGATTTTTAATTTGTAAGCTCAGGGATTCGATCTAGCAACCTTTCAGTTACTAGTCCAACGCTCTAACCACTAGGCTACCTGCCACCCCTGCACTCCATTTATTTTGTACACTGCTGCTACTTGCTGTTTATTATCTATGCATAGTCACTTCACCCCTACCTACATGTACAAATGACCTCAACTAACCTGTACCCCCACACATTGACTCTGTACCGGTACCCCCTGTATAAAGCCTCGTTATTGTCAAGTAATTGTGTTACTTTTTTCTCACATATTGTTTTATCAATCATTGTTTTTTCATCATTAAAAAAAATATATATTTCTTTTTAGATATTTTTTAAATGTATTTTATATTTTTTACTTCAGTTTATTTGGTCAAACTCTTCCTGAACTGCACTGTTGGTTAAGGGCTTGTATGTAAGCATTTCACAGTAGGATATACAAATGCTCACTATTCGGCGCATTTGACAAATAAAATTTGATTGGATTTGTGCTGCGTAGCTAATGGAGGTGAATGTTAGCCAGGTGACCTACCGACAGGTGCAAGGGTTGCTGGGTGAGATGAGATGAGGGGGCCGGCCTGGGAAAGGCAATTTCCTTCTTCTCTCTCTATCCAGCCCTGCCACGTTCTGTAATGTGGGCCGCTGTTACCAAGCCAGCCAAAATGTCACTAAGTGGACAAACACGCACACACAAACACACACACACACAGACTTTTAGAGCAACTATCTAGCTTCCTGGCTGCCAAAAATGTAATTAGCATGACAGATTTACAAACATCCACACAAAATGGCCAGTGTTCCTTGCATTTGCACCCGGGACCTACGTTTAAATAAAAGCGTTAGTTGAAAAGGTTAATTGCTAATGCAGGACTAAGCATTTTGAGATAATCACTGGCTATTACATCGCAACACCTAGCGTTCTAATTAAACATTCCACAAACAGAGTAGAGTAGAGCGGCCAGTCAGTGGCTGCGTTCAGTGTTTTTTTTTGTTTTTTTTAAAGCTTCAGTATCAGCCAATCAACTCATTGCAACTTAATTTACTGACTCCTCTGGATCTCAGACTAACTAATTGTCAATCTGACGAGAATAGGTCTACTTCCCATCCCTCAATTATTTACCAGTCCTATAAAAAAAATATATATAACAAACATTCATATATGAATGATGTACATGATATTCACTTGAACTTGCTCAATGCTGTAGGGGAAAATAAAGGGCTGAGTCTCAGGGCTCTGTTTTAACAAACCAAACTCAATGGTAAATCTTAGCGCTGGTGGTAGTGCTATATGTCCTGGGGTGTGTCAGAAATATTTTTTGCTAATTTCACTACAAGGAATTATGGGGCGAAGTAGCTGGCTGTGGCGGGAAAAGGCTGGGTTTTGATAAAGAAAGGAGGCTTGACCCCCTCACTGGCCAATCAGAACATGGCTCCATGGCTCCATATGTTGTGGCTTCAAGTTGTGTATTTACGATCTTTTATGTATTGTGATGTCATCAACTCCAGTTGGAATGTTAGTCCGTCAGAGCCTAGTTTGTTAAATAGCCTAGAGAAACAAAACAATATAATGTAGGCTTATCCCATCTTTACTAAATATGTTCAACATGTTTGCAGTTCACATTGTTTTATTAAGCAAATGCATGGCTTCAATATGGAAATATATTGTTAAACATAGCATTCACACTGATATAGGGTCAAGGCCTACTGTTTATTGCATTATGGCTGAGCCATGGACACGTCAAACCTAGTCAATAAACAAGATTCAATCCACTGTTGATAGAGAGTGAATAATGAATCAACAACTTGTTTTTAATAATCTGTCTAAATACAGTTATATACACCTTAATAATCTGTCTAAATACAGTTATATACACCACAATAATCTGTCTAAATACAGACACCATAATAATCTGTCTAAATACAGTTACAGACACCTTAATAATCTGTCTAAATACAGTTATATACACCATAATAATCTGTCTAAATACAGTTATATACACCATAATAATCTGTCTAAATACAGACACCATAATAATCTGTCTAAATACAGTTACAGACACCATAATAATCTGTCTAAATACAGTTATATACACCATAATAATCTGTCTAAATACAGTTATATACACCATAATAATCTGTCTAAATACAGTTATATACACCATAATAATCTGTCTAAATACAGTTACAGACTTCAACTGTATATGATAAACAGAGAGTAGCAGCAGCATAAAAGAGGGGTTGGGGGGACACACACATAATGCAAATAGTCTATGACTAGGGTGGCTGGAGTCTTTGACATTTTTTAGGGCCTTCCTCTGACCGCCTGGTATAGAGGTCCTGGGTGGCAGGAAGCTTGTCCCCAGTGATGTACTGCTGTGGGGATGTTTTTCAGCAGCAAGGACTGGGAGACTAGTCAGGATCGAGTGAATGATGAATGGAGCAAAGTACTGAGAGTTTCTTGATGAAAACCTGCTCCATAGCGCTCAGGACCACAGACTCGGGCGAAGGTTCACCTTCCATCAGGACAACAACCCTAAGCACACAGCCAACACAACTCAGGAGTGGCTTCGGGAAAAGTCTCTGAATGTCCCTGAGTGTCCCAGCCAGAGCTCAGACAAGAACCCGATCGAACATCTCTGGAGTGACCTGAAAATAGCTGTGCAGCCACTGGCTACTGTAGTCCCATTCAAGTTGTCTGACAATGTTGACATGCTGACAAGGTAAACACTGTCTAGAACGAGTGGGTGTAGAAATAGAATGTATGGGACGTGCACTTCACAATCTGGGTCTACATAAACAATCACTTATAATACGAAACATTGTAAGAAGTATAAAGTCAACAGTGATAGTAGAGAAGAACATGTTGCTTGTAATCACCAGTCTAGCTTTTAAAGCACTAATCTCCTAAGAATAAACAATCATTTCACAAGAGGAAGAATAACAGCATCTCTTGACCCTTTGAACAATACAGTCTTCCAGAATACAACACCAAGACATACGTCAATAGTGTTGCAGCAGATAGACTTATGGTTGAAGTTTTGGGCCAGTAACCTAAAGTTTGCTGGTTTTGAATCCAGAGCCGACAAGGTGAAAAATCTTTCTATGTGCCCATGAGCAAGGTAACTTAATCTTAACGGCTCCTGTTAGTCACTCTGGATAAGAGCGTCAGCTAAATGACCTATATTTTTAAGATGGCGCCGAAGCAGAAGGCAGACGTTTTACGTGCCCCTAACCCATTGTGTTTTTTGTTTGTTTATCTGCGTTGTTTGTAACTCTTTTTTTTTTTACTTATTTTGTACGTAATGTTGCCGCTGCCATCTCTTATGGCCGAAAATAACTTTTAGACATCAGGACTGCGATTACTCACCGCGGACTAGCAGAATCCTTTTTCTTCTTTCACGACTCTGACTAGCTCGAGGCGGAGGATATACGGAACAGGTCCCGACCCCAGTGATCTGCGTGAAGAGGAGGTGGAGAAAGAGGGGCCGGAGAGCGGGCTGCCTTCTGAGAATTCGAAGGCGTTCGAATAAACCCCCACTTCCCTCAATTCTGCTAGCAAACGTGCAATCTTTGGACAATAAAATCGACGAGTTACGTGGAAGATTAAACTAACAACGAGACATTAAAAACTGTAACATCTTATACTTCACGGAGTCGTGGCTGAACGACGACAATATCACCATACAGCCAATCATCAGGCATTTGTGTAAGTGCCATGTTTGTTGAAATGCCTTCCCTGTAAGCGTGTTGAAAGTCTGTTGTAAATGTTTTTACGGTAAAATAGCAATGTATCTGGTCAAACACAATGTTTTCCAAAAGTTTACTAAGGCTTGGTAACATGCTGATTGGTAGGCTATTTCATAATGTAATAGAATCCCACATGAACTATGATAGACTTAATTTCCTGATGTAGGTTTAAAACGTTTGGGAGCATCTTTTTGATGTACTGCTCCTGGAAAGCACAACTTTTTTACTCCAAGCACTGAGACATTTCTCACCATTGAACTGCCCAATACAACACCTGAGAAATCCACCCATTCCTGCATATTATGTGTGCCCAACAGGTGCTGTTAGATTACAATATCATTTTTTAGATTATATGAAACAATGAAAATGAAAACAACATTAAATAAATGATAAGCATACCAGAGTCTATTATAACATTTGTATAAAAACAATATATAAAAAATGTGTAAAGGCAGCAAAGACTAAAAGCAGTCGCATTCATTCGTGAATTTACGAAATGGAACGGCTTATTTTACGCTAATTATTCAACTGTTGCTTTGTTGCTTTATTTGAAAACTAAAATACTTGTTTGCATTTCAAATCATGCGTGACTCGTATGTTGTGTGATGACACGAACAAATTAATGATTGATTGATACTGTAGCCTATATAATAAGCATTGAAATATAGGCCTCAGTAAGTTACGGTATTAAGACTAAACAGGATGTGCTCTGAGACCTACAGCCCCATGGTGGTTCTACAAGGCTGCTATACTAAGTCTACTAATGATAATGACATTACCTACAGCCCCATGGTGGTTCTACAAGGCTGCTATACTAAGTCTACTAATGATAATGACATTACCTACAGCCCCATGGTGGTTCTACAAGGCTGCTATACTAAGTCTACTAATGATAATGACATTACCTACAGCTCCATAGTGGTTCTACAAGGCTGCTATACTAAGTCTACTAATGATAATGACATTACCTACAGCCCCATGGTGGTTCTACAAGGCTGCTATACTAAGTCTACTAATGATAATGACATTACCTACAGCTCCATAGTGGTTCTACAAGGCTGCTATACTAAGTCTACTAATGATAATGACATTACCTACAGCTCCATAGTGGTTCTACAAGGCTGCTATACTAAGTCTACTAATGATAATGACATGGTGGTTCTACAAGGCTGCTATACTAAGTCTACTAATGATAATGACATTACCTACAGCTCCATGGTGGTTCTACAAGGCTGCTATACTAAGTCTACTAATGATAATGACATTACCTACAGCTCCATGGTGGTTCTACAAGGCTGCAACACTAAGAACTACTAATGATAATGTCATGACATTGGCCTGTGGGTAAGGTTTATGACCCCCCCATAAATACCTTTCTCCCTTCCCTCTCTCTTGACTCTACAGAGGGACTCTTGAATAGCCTTTGTTAAACATAGAGAGTCTGGGAACATCAAACAAGTGGAGGGAAAGGAACCATATTTCGGTAATAGAACCAGTTGAAAATATGTTTTGGTACTTAATGAATATGATGTCAGTTCGGTTGTCATCTGAGACATTATGACTGATGACAGGACGACCTAAACTGTATCTGGGAAAGTCTACACATTATAGTTATCAGATTCACATGGAATTGTTGTGCAATTCAAATGTTTAAATATACAATTATTTGTGAAAAGATTAAATGTAATTTTAGCTTCCAAATGAGAGATTTGGGTTTTCATAAGGTTAGGGCTCTGCTCAATCAGTGGCCCGCCCCTGTGAAGAGACATGGGTTATAAACTATGAAACACACCCTTCTCTCCCTCCACTATATAAGCCCTTGACGAAAATGTAACCTCCTGTTCCGGGTACATTAGGATGACGGTCCGATGTCAGAAGGATTCAGATAATAACTACAGAACGAAGCCAACCTCAGCGTGAGCTTTGGTTGCGAATGGTATGAACTTTGAACTCTTATTCTTTCTAGGGAGTTTTTCCTAGCCACCGTGCTTCTACACCTGCATTACTAGCTGTTTTGGGGTTTTAGGCTGGGTGTCTGTACAGCACTTCGAGATATTAGCTGATGTACGAAGGGCTATATAAAATAAAATTGATTGATTGATTGATTGATTGATTATTCGCTACAGAAGTGATACCTCCTAGCCGTTGAGTTAGCAGCGGCCGCTGTAAACGTGGGCTAGGAGAGGACAGACAGAGTATCCAATCTACCACACAACGACGACACTACAAGGTATCCCGTTCACCACCAGAGACACTCTTCAAAGGACAAAGGACTCTGTTGGGCAACACGGCCTTCCAACTACCACCAACCTACCGAAGCGCAGCTCAGAGTAAATATTTATTGCATTTTCCTTTTCCAAATGGGCGGTAATTTAGAATGCATAAGATACTGTATTTACGATAGCACAGCTCCTTCCTTTGTTCTTCAGTCTTCCCGCTCTTTCACTCAAACCCAACCCCCTTTTCTTTGTGTAACCAGCTGTCATATCTGTTCCGTCCGCTAGGGACGTTTTCCTTTATGACTTCATTTGTAATCAATGTATGATTCATTCTGTGTATATGTAATGCTGTGCGATTAGTTAGGTATTTAGTAAATAAATAATTAAACCCAATTTTGTATTGCTGATTCAACTTGTTAGCCAGGGTTCGTGAAGATAACCAAGAATTTACAACTTTCAGATGAGACTGAAATAAGGTGACGATTAATATAGACTGCTATTGATGTAAAATATTACTAGGTCTTTAAGAGTTTAATCGGAAGATAACTGCTCTGTAAATATTACTTCGTGGTCCCCCGACTTTCTAGGTAATTACATTTACAAGATTAGCTCAATCAGGTCATATTAATTACAGAGAAAGGATTTTATAGAATAGCATGTCATATCACTTAATCCAGCATAGCCAAAGACACGACAATAATGACATGGTGGTTATACAAGGCTGCTATACTAAGTCTACTAATGATAATGACATGGTGGTTATACAAGTCTACTAATGATAATGACATTACTTATTATTATAACGATGATCATAACAATAATAGTAATAATGCTATTACTATTGCATAGTAATAATGCACGGTCCCGTGTGGCTCAGTTGGTAGAGCATGGCGCTTGCAACGCCAGGGTTGTGGGTTCATTCCCCACGGGGGGACCAGGATGAATATGTATGAACTTTCCAATTTGTAAGTCGCTCTGGATAAGAGCGTCTGCTAAATGACTTAAATGTAAATGTAAATAATAACAATCAGGAGATCAAGAAAAAGGAGTATTATTATAAATATTATTTTTCTGACAATTTGTAACAGTGTAAACAAGACTAAATAGATTATAAATAACACCAGAGGGGCTGTTCTTACAAAGAAAAGTGTAAAGCCTGACACATTTATGAAATTGTTTATCCGACTTGGTTGCGTGAGGCTTGGTGCGCACGGAATCAGTAGGCTATTAAACAAACACTCAAACAGGCAACAGAAGCAGGATCTGTCTTATTTCTGTAGAGATATATGGATGATTTATAAAGCCAGGCACATTTAACAGTTATTGATTATAGACCTAATTAAGTTGGGGTTTCCTTTCTCCTCACTTTTCTTAGACAATTAAGGCTCCTAACTCGTCTCCTAACTCGTCTGCTGCCTCCGCCACATTGTTCTAAACACCAATAACTTTGCTATTATGCACATAGCAACATGGTCTAGGAAAAGGCGCTAATTCAACAACACTGATGTCTTTCAGAACTGCAGACAGCGACCACTAACCAACGCGGGAGAAAGAGCATTTGTTATAAAATAATATAATTTTTTATTTGTGTTGCACAATTGTTCTTATGTAATATAACCAAATACAATTTCAGTAGCACATCTCTTAGACTGATGGATTTTGCCATCCCCACGGCCTCCACAATGGATCAGTCCACTCAGACAGGCCTCCACAATGGATCAGTCCACTCAGACAGGCCTCAATCAGACAGGTGTCTAGTACACCATGATTTTAAAAGAAAAGTATTTTGCTACTGCTCGACTAAAGAAATCTTGGTTGACCAACAGCCTATCGACCAAACAATCGTCCAGTCGACTAAATGGGGTCAGCCCTACAACAATTAGACAGTTACTATGCCATTCACACTGTCACTCAGCATTAGTTAGACCAGGGATTTACAAACATGTTCCTGGAGGGCAACCGTCTTGTATGTTTTCACTTCAACAGGTGAGCTTGAATAGGGTTGGATTGAGAACCTATAGGACGGTAGATCTCTTGGTACATGGTTTGAGAACCTACAGGACGGTAGATCTCTTGGTACGTGGTTTGAGAACCTACAGGACGGTAGATCTCTAGGTACATGGTTTGAGAACCTACAGGACGGTAGATCTCTTGGTACATGGTTTGAGAACCTACAGGACCGTAGATCTCTTGGTACATGGTTTGAGAACCTACAGGACGGTAGATCTCTTGGTACATGGTTTGAGAACCTATAGGACATTAGATCTCTAGGTACATGGTTTGAGAACCTATAGGACATTAGATCTCTTGGTACATGGTTTGAGAACCTACAGGACGGTAGATCTCTAGGTACATGGTTTGAGAACCTACAGGACATAAGATCTCTAGGTACATGGTTTGAGAACCTACAGGACATTAGATCTCTAGGTACATGGTTTGAGAACCTACAGGACTGTAGATCTCTTGGTACATGGTTTGAGAACCTACAGGACGGTAGATCTCTTGGTACATGGTTTGAGAACCTACAGGACGGTAGATCTCTTGGTACATGGTTTGAGAACCTACAGGACGGTAGATCTCTTGGTACATGGTTTGAGAACCTACAGGACTGTAGATCTCTTGGTACATGGTTTGAGAACCTACAGGACATTAGATCTCTAGGTACATGGTTTGAAAACCTACAGGACATTAGATCTCTTGGTACATGGTTTGAGAACCTACAGGACGGTAGATCTCTTGGTACATGGTTTGAGAACCTACAGGACGGTAGATCTCTTGGTACATGGTTTGAGAACCTACAGGACGGTAGATCTCTTGGTACATGGTTTGAGAACCTACAGGACGGTAGATCTCTTGGTACATGGTTTGAGAACCTACAGGACGGTAGATCTCTTGGTACATGGTTTGAGAACCTACAGGACGGTAGATCTCTTGGTACATGGTTTGAGAACCTACAGGACGGTAGATCTCTTGGTACATGGTTTGAGAACCTACAGGACTGTAGATCTCTTGGTACATGGTTTGAGAACCTACAGGACGGTAGATCTCTTGGTACGTGGTTTGAGAACAGTGGGGTTATGTAAAACACAGGGAAGATCCCAATGACATACTCTTTGCGTCCTCTCTCTTTCTCAAAACACATTGAATCATGAAGCCAGAGGACCTCTGGCTTTCTCATCCAATGTATTTTAAGAACGAGATGAGGAGAGAGAACTTGAAGAGTATGTAATTGAAGGCTGGGAGAGACCCGGTTCCTAATCGTCACACGGTGCAAAACACACCTGGGCGCCTGGGCCAGATTAATCTAATCCCCGCAATGAATAGAAGGATGTTGACATTCTATTTATCTATATAGATTTTTTTAGATTTAAAAAAAACTTTTAACCCTTTTTCGTGGTATCCAATTGGTAGTTACAGTCTCGTCTCTGCAACTCCCGTACAGACTCGGGAGAGGCGAAGGTTGAGAGCCGTGCGTCCTCCGAACACACAACCCAACCAAGCCGCACTGCTTCTTGACACATTTCCCACTTAACCCGGAAGCCATCTGCACCAATGTGTCGGAGGAAACACCGTACACCTGGCGACCACGTCAGCGTGCACTGCACCCGGCTCGCCACAGGAGTAGCTAGTGCGCAATGGGACAAGAACATCCCTGCCGGCCAAACCCTCCCCTAACCCGGACGACGCTGGGCCAATTGTGCACTGCCCCATGGGTCTCCCGGTTGCGGCCGGCTGCGACAGAGCCTGGATTCAAAACAGGATCTCTAGTGGCACAGCTAGCACTGTGATGCAGTACCTTAGACCACTGAAACAGAGCCTGGGCTCTAACCAGGATGTCTAGTGGCACAGCTAGCACTGTGATGCAGAGCCTTAGACCACTGAGACAGAGCCTGGGCTCTAACCAGGATCTCTAGTGGCACAGCTAGCACTGCGATGCAGTACCTTAGCCCACTGAGACAGAGCCTGGATTCAAAACAGGATCTCTAGTGGCACAGCTAGCACTGCAATGCAGAGCCTTAGACCACTGAGACAGAGCCTGGATTCAAAACAGGATCTCTAGTGGCACAGCTAGCACTGTGATGCAGAGCCATAGACCACTGCTCCACTCGGGAGGCCCGGGTGTTCCCAATCAAGACAATAATGTCATAATAGGTGGACTGCCGACCATTGCGAGTGTACCCATAGGAGCAAAGCAGTAAGTAAAAGCAGGAAGTAAAAGCAGGAAGTAAAAGCAGGAAGTGTACCCATCAATCTGTACTGTGATTTATTGAATCAACTCAACTGACATTACAAAAAATATATTCCATTGCATGAGCCACGTCAGTTAGCATCATTTGAATTAACATTCTACGTTACCATGGAAATTATTGCATCACGCACGTCAAGAGTTACCAATGCGCCAAGTCTGGAACCAACAGGACCCTGAACAGCTTCTACCCCCCAAGCAATAAGACTCACATACGCTGCTGCTACTCTCTATTATCTTTCCTGTTGCCTAGTCACTTTATCCCTACATATATGTACATATCTACCGCAATTACCTCGTACCCCTGCACATTGACTCAGTACTGGTACCCCTTGTATATAACCAAGGTATAGTTTCTCATTGTGTATTTATTATTAATTTTATTATTACGTGTTTTACTTTCCTATTGTTTCTTTATTTTCTTTCTCTATGTATTGCGTGCAATTGGCATGCTGACTGCAGGAATGTCCACCAGAGCTATTGCCAGAGAATGTTATGTTAATTTCTCTACCATAAACGTCCTCTAACGTCGTTTTAGAGAATTTGGCAGTACATCCAACCGGCCTCACAAACGCAGACCACGTGTAACCACGTCAGCCCAGGACCTCCACATCTGGCTTCTTCACCTGCGGGATCATCTGAGACCAGCCACCTGGACAGCTGATAAAACTGAGGAGTATTTCTGTCTGTAATAAAGACCTTTTGTGGGGAAAAAACGTATTCTGAGTGGGTGGACCTGGCTCCCCAGCAGATGTGCCTCTGCCCAGTCATGTGAAATCCATAGATTAGGACCTAATGAATTTATTTCAATTAACTGATTTCCTCATATGAACTGTAACTCAGTAAAATCAGTTAAATTGTTGCATGTTATGTTTATATTCTTGTTCTGTATATATATGATTTGTTTATTTTCCCGCCACTTGACAGTCTGCTGGACCAATCCGGTTTTAAAGTTGAAAGTCTTCAGACATTCTTCTCTACCTAGTACATGGCCTGTTTGTAAAACTCCACACAACGTCTGGATCGACAGAAAAATGTGTAACTGTCACGTTCCTGACCTATTTCTGTTAGTTTGTTGTATGTGTTAGTTGGTCAGGACGTGAGTTTGGGTGGGCATTCTATGTTTTCTGTTTCTATGTTGGTTAAAGGGTTGCCTGGTATGGCTCTTAATTAGAGGCAGGTGTTTGGCGTTCCTCTAATTGAGAGTCATATTTAGGTAGGTTGTTTCACAGTGTTCTTTGTGGGTGGTTGTCTCCTGTGTCAGTGTTTGTCGCACCATACGGGACTGTTCGGTTTGTGTTGTACATCGTCATTTTTATGTGTAGGCTATTTTCCCTGTTCGTGCGTTCTCGTGTTTAATGTAAGTTCGTCGTTCAGGTCTGTCTACTCCGTTTGTTGTTTTGTTAGTTTATAGTGAAGTTCGTGTTTTCGTCTTGTCTTTAATAAATATTATATGTTCACAACCCGCTGCGCCTTGGTTCCCTCAATACTCCTCCTTTTCGGTTGAAGAGGAGGAGGACCACCGTTACAGTAACAGAATAACAAAACACAAAAAACAGAAATTAGTCCTAATTAGTCTGTACTTGTATCCTCCTGAAAAATGGGGTCCCTTTTTTTTTTTAAAGGGTGTGAAAGGGATACAAAGATGGAAGATGTGAGAAATGTATTTATTTATTTATATATTGTTCATTGACCAATCCTCATGTCTATTCCGCCACCCATCTCCTTCTTCTTCCCTCCCAGGCAGGTAGAAACAGTCACATGTCAATTCAGGCTATGAGCTGATCTTTTAAGTGTTTTCCTGTAAATAATGTAAACGTTGGGCTAGTTTGTTGTCATTACAACTCGTGTACCAGCTAGTATCAGAAACATATACTGTATTATGGCTCTGACTAGGGCTGTGTTCACGTGTCTGACTTCTGTGAAAACAGAGGACTTACCAAAAACCTTTCTGTTTTTTGACACAATAGTTTTCCTTGACCCAGTCTCAGTAACGGATCTCAAAGTGGACGACTAGAGACTTTTGTGAACTCGTTACCTTCTCTGAGATTCTGAAGGAGGAGGGAGGGAAGGAAGGGAGGTTGCCGGGGACGACACTGAGTTCTAAAGGTGAGCCACTTCATCAAAGAGACTCTGAGCTTTTACCTGTGTGTCGTGTCTCGGTGTGGTGTGTGTTTGTCTGTCCTGGACATCTTCCAAACCCCACCGCCAACATCCCCTCAGGTATTCCTTGATGTAGCGGAACTAGACGTACGTATCTGCGCATAGTGGTACACAGTTGTGTGTGTGTGTGTGTGTTTGTGAGTGTGTGTGTGTGGGGGGGGGGGGGGGTTTAACACACAGTACCCAGGTCTGAATTAGCATTACCTTCAAGTCTCTTCAAGTCTCTCCACCTGGCTCTCCTCATCCCTCCATAGAGGATTATTATTCATTAGACAGAGAGAGGGAGGATGGCTGAAAGAGAGACAGGCTGGCTGGGAGAGAGAGAGAGAGGCTCGCTGAGAGAGAGAGAAAAGGAGAGAGAGAGGCTGGCTGAGAGAGAGAGAGCGAGAGAGGCTGGTTGAGAGAGAGCTGACATGTTCCTCTCATGTGTAATGCAGGGTCACAGCTCCATAGTCCCAATGGAAACCAGGTGCAGACTAGTGGGCCATCTGTGTATCAAAGAGCTGAGGCTGAATGTCCCAAATGGCACCCTATTCCCTACATAGCGCACTACTATAGACCCTGGTCAAAGGTATTGCTCTATATAGGGAATAGGGTGCCATTTGGGATACAGGCTTAAATACTGCCACATATATAACTACCTCCAGACTGCAGCAGTGAATCAGGAGGGAAGGAAAGGAGGGGACCTCTGGAAGATGGGAGAGGGGGAAGAAGGGAACCTCTAGAATATGGGGAAGGAGGGAACCTCTGGAAGATGGGGAAGGAGGGAACCTCTGGAAGATGGGAGAGAGGGAAAGAGGGAAAAAAGAGAAGGAGGGAACCTCTGGAAGATGGAAAAAAGGGAAGGAGGGAACCTCTGGAATATGGAAGACGGGGAAGGAGGGAACCTCTGGAAGATGGAAGAGAGGGAAGGAGGGAACCTCTGGAAGATGGAAGACGGGGAAAGAGGGAACCTCTAGAAGATGGAAGATGGGGAAAGAGGGAACCTCTAGAAGATGGAAGATGAGGAAGAGAGGGAACCTCTAGAAGATGGAAGATGGGGAAAGAGGGAACCTCTAGAAGATGGAAGATGGGGAAAGAGGGAACCTCTAGAAGATGGAAGATGGGGAAAGAGGGAACCTCTAGAAGTTGGAAGATGGGGAAAGAGGGAACCTCTAGAAGATGGAAGATGGGGAAAGAGGGAACCTCTAGAAGATGGAAGATGGGGAAAGAGGGAACCTCTAGAAGATGGAAGATGGGGAAAGAGGGAACCTCTAGAAGATGGAAGATAGGGAAAGAGGGAACCTCTAGAAGATGGAAGATGGGGAAAGAGGGAACCTCTAGAAGATGGAAGATGGGGAAAGAGGGAACCTCTAGAAGATGGAAGATGGGGAAAGAGGGAACCTCTAGAAGATGGAAGACGGGGAAGGAGGGAACCTCTAGAAGATGGAAGACGGGGAAGGAGGGAACCTCTAGAAGATGGAAGACGGGGAAGGAGGGAACCTCTGGAAGATGGAAGACGGGGAAGGAGGGAACCTCTAGAAGATGGAAGACGGGGAAGGAGGGAACCTCTAGAAGATGGAAGACGGGGAAAGAGGGAACCTCTGGAAGATGGAAGATGGAAGATGGGGAAAGAGGGAACCTCTAGAAGATGGAAGACGGGGAAAGAGGGAACCTCTGGAAGATGGAAGATGGAAGATGGGGAAAGAGGGAACCTCTGGAAGATGGAAGATGGGGAAAGAGGGAACCTCTAGAAGATGGAAGATGGGGAAAGAGGGAACCTCTAGAAGATGGAAGATGGGGAAAGAGGGAACCTCTAGAAGATGGAAGATGGGGAAAGAAGGAACCTCTAGAAGATGGAAGATGGGGAAAGAGGGAACCTCTAGAAGATGGAAAAAGGGAAGGAGGTTGTTCTGACTGCAGCTTGTTTTGCCTCATTAAACTGCTCTGGTTATTACCCAGTTCTGCTCTCCTGCGCCTGACTTCCCTGCAGCCAGTTACACACCTCTTACAAGGAGGGAACCTCTGGAAGATGGAAGAGGGGGAAAGAGGGATCCTCAGAAAGATGGAAAAAAGGGAAGGAGGGGAACTCAACTCTTATCTTATCAGTCGATCGATCACTCAACTCTTATCTTATCAGTTTGAGTATGTGTGTGTGGCAGTAGAACAAATATCACAATATCAGAATATAACTTTAAATTAAATAAATCAATGTAGGCTCATGAGAGTCAATTTCTTGCTCAAAGCCATGAGCTGTGACCCTTTAGTCTCCTTCTAAGGCTGTTCTGAAGTCTCTGTTCTGTAGTGTCTATTGTATTCATTTTGAGCATTAACTATAACCTGGGCGTCCTCTTTAGCCTCGTCTACAAGGCTTGCTGCCATCAAATGTGCCTTGGTTCGGGCATGTTCAAAAACCTTTTTTTCCCTGAGGGCTCTTTGTTGTCGTTTTCTTTACCGCCGAGGCATAGGATGTTAAATTACTGTACATTTAACCCACTCTTTTGATAGTCTAATCCCTCCAGTCGTTTCTAGACACAAGCTCCCTACCTTTTTTTGCATGTTGTACAGCCCAACTTTGAATTCTGCATGACAAGCCAGGAGTTATACGTTAGCTTGTTCTTGAACTGCAAGTTGAACTTCGTCGGTGGATGCACTGCCTCCCAGCTCCCCGTCTCCCTCTCCCGCAAACTCTGACTCGTTAGTAGGCTTACTAGCTAGTGGAGGTGCCGGTTGTGATGCTGAACTGGAGGGATTAGCTTCGCTGCTAGCTAAGGCATCGCCATCAGGAACAGTTTGACCCTCACTCCACTCCTCCGGAGGTGCCGGAACATACAAAGTCAAATCTGAGAGGTGCCAGATCCTGTTCCTGCAGGATCCGGCTCAAATTAAGCACTACTTGGGGATCTTCAATGCTGTAGAAATGTTTTGGTACCCTTCCCCAGATCTGTGCCTCGACACAATCCTGTCTCGGAGCTCTACGGACAATTCCATCGACCTTGTGGCTTGGTTTTTGCTCTGACATGCACTGTCAACTTTAGGACCTTAGATAGACAGGTGTGTGCCTTTCCAAATCATGTCCAATCAATTGAATTTACCACTGGTGGACTCCAATCAAGTTGTAGAAACATCTCAAGGATCATCAATGGAAACAGGATGCACCTGAGCTCCATTTAGAGTCTCATAGCAAAGGGTCTGAATACTTATGTAAATAAGGTATTTCTGTTGTTTATTTTTAATACATTTGCTAAACTTTATAAAAACCTGTTTTCACTTCGTCATTATGCGGTATTGTGTGTAGATTGATGATTACAGCCTTTGGAATAAGGCTGTAATGTAACAAAATGTGAAAGAGTCAAGGTTTCTGAATACTTTCCGAATGCACTGCAAGAATCTCAAATAACTCCTAGGTTTTTTACCTGGTGTTTTATCTTTATTGCCCGTGAATTAAAATGTGCTGCTAGATTCTCTCTCTGTGCTTTGGCTCCAACAATAAGTACCTCGGTCTTGTTTTGATTTAGCTGGAAGAAGTTGTGAGCCATCCAAGTATTTAAATCACTAATTGTCACGAACGTCGTAATCCTCCTCGTCTGAGGAGGAGTAAGGATCGGACCAAAGCGCAGCGTGGTTTGAATACATTCTTCTGTTTAATAAAGAAGAAACGAAGAACACTTGACAAACTTACAAAAACAACAAAACGAACGTGACGCTATAAAACGAAAGTGCATACACAAGCAACCAACGTATAGACATAGACAATAACCCACAACCCACAATACAAAACAGGCTACCTAAATATGGTTCCCAATCAGAGACAACGCAAAACACCTGTCTCTGATTGAGAACCATATCAGGCCAAACACATAGAAATAGACAAACCAGACAAACAACATAGAATGCCCACACAGATCACACCCTGACCAACCAAAACATAAAACATACAAAGCAAACTCTGGTCAGGGTGTGACACTAATACAGTCTAATAATTTATCCATGGAGCTAAAATCCTCTGATGACACAGAATAGTAAAGTAGCTTATCGTCTGCGTAGCAGTGAAAATCGATGCTGTGCTTTCTGATAACGCTGCCAAGGGGTAACAAACAGTATATAAACTGAACAGTACCGGACCGAACATCGAACCTCGTGGAACGTCACATGTGATATGTACTTGATATGTACTGGCACCCCAATGGTGGAACAAACTCCCTCACGACGCCAGGTCAGCGGAGTCAATCACCACCTTCCGGAGACACCTGAAACCCCACCTCTTTAAGGAATACCTAGGATAGGATAAAGTAATCCTTCTAACCCCCCCCCCCCCTTAAAAGAGTTAGATGCACTATTGTAAAGTGGTTGTTCCACTGGATATCATAAGGTGAATGCACCAATTTGTAAGTCGCTCTGGATAAGAGCGTCTGCTAAATGACTTAAATGTAAATGTACTTTCTCTGAGTTATGTTCACCAAGGGTGACAAAAAACTCTAGGTCCTTAACCTATTTAGAACTGGACTAATGTGAACTAATGTTGTAACACATTGTATCACGGCAACTGGCTTGATTCATTCACCGCTGAAGGTAAATAATGTACTTACATTCAGTAATCTTGCTCTGATTTGTCATCCTGAGGGTCCCAGAGATAAAAATGTAGCATAGTTTTGTTTGATAAAAATCAATTTTTATATTAAAATGTAGCAACTGGGTTCTGCAGTTTGAACCCCTGCTGTCTCTGATCCTGAATACAACAGTTAGTATTAAAAGTATCATTTATCGCTCTCACATGCTCATTTCTGTCCGTTAAGAACCAACGATGTGCTACCGTTTTGTAGCATTTCCGAATCTCAGAGTTTTGACACCAGGTTGGTTGCTCGGAAACAATACAGCTGGTTGCACCAGTCATGTGAGTCTATGTGAACAAACCTAGGCTACTGTATCTGACCAGCTATATGGTGGTATTCAAGCTGAGGTTAATCAATAAATGCAAACATATATTTTGATTAGCTAGGTAGCTAACTAGCTAAAGTTACCTAGCTAAGGCTAGCTTGCTTGTACAAAGTCCAGCTACTAGCCTATGCAGCTAGCTAACACCAGTCAGTTGAAAGCTAGCTAGCTAACAAACAGGCAAATAATGGTAGATAGCCAATAAATGTGGTTTTGTTTTGATTAAATAAGTAGCTAACTAGCTAATGTAACGTTATACCAGTCAGATGAGAGCTAACGTTGGCTAGGTGGCTAACCATCAAGCAAGGAAAGCTAGCTAGCTAGCTAGCTAGGTAACTAGCTATATTTTTCCAAAGTAAGCTTGAAGCTTTTCACATAAACTTGAAGTCATCATGTGTAATCTGCTGATCTAGACACTTGCTTGCAATCAGAGCACAAACAAATATGCACAAATAAACTAGTGAACATCCTTGGCTGCTTTGATAGCGTATGGCCAGTTCATGCACCACAATATATCATACTTTCTTACAAAAAACATAACTAGTTAGCTAAACGTTAGTTACAGTGCATTCGGAAAGTATTCAGACACCTGGACTTTTTCCAAATTTTGTTACGTTACAGCCTTATTCTAAAATGGATTAAATATAATGTTTTTCATCAATCTACAAACAATACCCCATAATGACATCACAATACCGCATAATGACATCACAATACCGCATAATGACAAAGTAAAAACAGGAAGTTAGAAATTCTAGAAAATGTATAACCTTATTTGCATAAGTATTCAGGCCCTTTGCTATGAGACTCGAAATGGAGCTCAGGTGCATCCTGTTTCCATTGATCATCCACCCGCCAACCCCTCTTTTTACACTACTGCTACTCTCTGTTCATCATATATGCATAGTCCCTTTAACCACATCTACATGTACATACTACCTCAATCAGCCTGACTAACCAGTGTCTGTATGTAGCCTCGCTACTGTATATAGCCTGTCTTTTTACTGTTGTTTCATTTCTTTATTATGTATTGTTCACCTAACACCTTTTGCACTATTGGTTAGAGCCTGTAAATAAGCATTTCACTGTAAGGTCTACTACACCTGTTGTATTCGGCGCACGTGACAAAATAACTTTGATTTGATTTGATCCTTGAGATGTTTCTACAACTTGATTGGAGTCCACCTGTGGTAAATTCAATTGATTGGACATGATTTGGAAAGGCACACACCTGTCTATATAAGGTCCCACAGTTGACAGTGCATGTCAGAGCAAAAACCAAGCCATGAGGTAGAAGGAATTGTCCGTAGAGCTCAGAGACAGGATTGTGTCGAGGCACAGATCTGGGGAAGGATACCAAGTTACAAACAATGTGAAAAAACGAACAAAATACCACAGTTGGTTAGGAGCACGTAAAATGGAAGCCATTCCCTCCGGCGCCATTCTCCAGTCATAATGTTATGATAGGTGCAGTGTAATGTGTTGTTTTACAGGGTCAGCCATAGTAGTATGATAGGTGTTGTTTTACAGGGTCAGTCATAGTAGTATGATAGGTGTTGTTATACAGGGTCAGTCATAGTAGTATGATAGGTGCAGTGTAATGTGTTGTTTTACAGGGTCAGTCATAGTAGTATGATAGGTGTTGTTTTACAGGGTCAGTCATAGTAGTATGATAGGTGTTGTTTTACAGGGTCAGCCATAGTAGTATGATAGGTGTTGTTTTACAGGGTCAGTCATAGTAGTATGATAGGTGTTGTTTTACAGGGTCAGCCATAGTAGTATGATAGGTGTTGTTTTACAGGGTCAGTCATAGTAGTATGATAGGTGTTGTTTTACAGGGTCAGTCATAGTAGTATGATAGGTGTTGTTGTACAGGGTCAGTCATAGTAGTATGATAGGTGTTGTTTTACAGGGTCAGTCATAGTAGTATGATAGGTGTTGTTTTACAGGGTCAGCCATAGTAGCATGATAGGTGTTGTTTTACAGGGTCAGTCATAGTAGTATGATAGGTGTTGTTTTACAGGGTCAGCCATAGTAGTATGATAGGTGTTGTTTTACAGGGTCAGTCATAATGTTATGATAGGCGCAGTGTAATGTGTTGTTTTACAGGGTCAGCCATAGTAGTATGATAGGTGTTGTTTTACAGGGTTAGCCGTAGTAGTATGATAGGTGTTGTTTTACAGGGTCAGTCATAGTAGTATGATAGGTGCAGTGTAATGTGTTGTTTTACAGGGTCAGTCATAGTAGTATGATAGGTGTTGTTTTACAGGGTCAGTCATAGTAGTATGATAGGTGTTTTACAGGGTCAGTCATAGTAGTATGATAGGTGTTTTACAGGGTCAGTCATAGTAGTATGATAGGTGTTGTTTTACAGGGTCAGTCATAGTAGTATGATAGGTGTTGTTGTACAGGGTCAGTCATAGTAGTATGATAGGTGTTGTTTTACAGGGTCAGCCATAGTAGTATGATAGGTGTTGTTTTACAGGGTCAGCCATAGTAGTATGATAGGTGCAGTGTAATGTGTTGTTTTACAGGGTCAGTCATAGTAGTATGATAGGTGTTGTTTTACAGGGTCAGTCATAGTAGTATGACAGGTGTTGTTTTACAGGGTCAGCCATAGTAGTATGATAGGTGCTGTTTTACAGGGTCAGTCATAGTAGTATGATAGGTGCAGTGTAATGTGTTGTTTTACAGGGTCAGTCATAGTAGTATGATAGGTGTTGTTTTACAGGGTCAGTCATAGTAGTATGATAGGTGTTGCTGTACAGGGTCAGTCATAGTAGTATGATAGGTGTTGTTTTACAGGGTCAGCCATAGTAGTATGATAGGTGTTGTTTTACAGGGTCAGCCATAGTAGTATGATAGGTGCAGTGTAATGTGTTGTTTTACAGGGTCAGCCATAGTAGTATGATAGGTGTTGTTTTACAGGGTCAGTCATAGTAGTATGATAGGTGTTGTTTTACAGGGTCAGCCATAGCAGTATGATAGGTGTTGTTTTACAGGGTCAGCCATAGCAGTATGATAGGTGTTGTTTTACAGGGTCAGCCATAGTAGTATGATAGGTGTTGTTTTACAGGGTCAGTCATAGTAGTATGATAGGTGTTGTTTTACAGGGTCAGTCATAATGTTATGATAGGTGCAGTGTAATGTGTTGTTTTACAGGGTCAGCCATAGTAGTATGATAGGTGTTGTTTTACAGGGTTAGCCATAGTAGTATGATAGGTGTTGTTTTACAGGGTCAGTCATAGTAGTATGATAGGTGCAGTGTAATGTGTTGTTTTACAGGGTCAGTCATAGTAGTATGATAGGTGTTGTTTTACAGGGTCAGTCATAGTAGTATGATAGGTGTTTTACAGGGTCAGTCATAGTAGTATGATAGGTGTTTTACAGGGTCAGTCATAGTAGTATGATAGGTGTTTTACAGGGTCAGTCATAGTAGTATGATAGGTGTTGTTTTACAGGGTCAGCCATAGTAGTATGATAAGTGTTGTTTTACAGGGTCAGCCATAGTAGATTGATAGGTGCAGTGTAATGTGTTGTTTTACAGGGTCAGTCATAGTAGTATGATAGGTGTTGTTTTACAGGGTCAGTCATAGTAGTATGATAGGTGTTGTTTTACAGGGTCAGCCATAGTAGTATGATAGGTGTTGTTTTACAGGGTCAGTCATAGTAGTATGATAGGTGTTGTTTTACAGGGTCAGCCATAGTAGATTGATAGGTGCAGTGTAATGTGTTGTTTTACAGGGTCAGTCATAGTAGTATGATAGGTGTTGTTGTACAGGGTCAGTCATAGAAGTATAATGTGTTGTTTTACAGGGTCAGCCATAGTAGTATGATAGGTGTTGTTTTACAGGGTCAGCCATAGTAGTATGATAGGTGTTGTTTTACAGGGTTAGCCATAGTAGTATGATAGGTGTTGTTTTACAGGGTCAGGCATAGTAGTATGATAGGTGCAGTGTAATGTGTTGTTTTACAGGGTCAGTCATAGTAGTATGATAGGTGTTGTTTTACAGGGTCAGTCATAGTAGTATGATAGGTGTTTTACAGGGTCAGTCATAGTAGTATGATAGGTGTTTTACAGGGTCAGTCATAGTAGTATGATAGGTGTTTTACAGGGTCAGTCATAGTAGTATGATAGGTGTTGTTTTACAGGGTCAGCCATAGTAGTATGATAGGTGTTGTTTTACAGGGTCAGCCATAGTAGTATGATAGGTGCAGTGTAATGTGTTGTTTTACAGGGTCAGTCATAGTAGTATGATAGGTGTTGTTTTACAGGGTCAGTCATAGTAGTATGATAGGTGTTGTTTTACAGGGTCAGCCATAGTAGTATGATAGGTGTTGTTTTACAGGGTCAGTCATAGTAGTATGATAGGCGCAGTGTAATGTGTTGTTTTACAGGGTCAGTCATAGTAGTATGATAGGTGTTGTTTTACAGGGTCAGCCATAGTAGCATGATAGGTGTTGTTTTACAGGGTCAGTCATAGTAGTATGATAGGTGTTGTTTTACAGGGTCAGCCATAGTAGTATGATCGGTGTTGTTTTACAGGGTCAGCCATAGTAGTATGATAGGTGCAGTGTAATGTGTTGTTTTACAGGGTCAGTCATAGTAGTATGATAGGTGTTGTTTTACAGGGTCAGTCATAGTAGTATGATAGGTGTTGTTTTACAGGGTCAGCCATAGTAGTATGATAGGTGTTGTTTTACAGGGTCAGTCATAGTAGTATGATAGGTGTTGTTTTACAGGGTCAGCCATAGTAGTATGATAGGTGTTGTTTTACAGGGTCAGCCATAGTGGTATGATAGGTGCAGTGTAATGTGTTGTTTTACAGGGTCAGCCATAGTAGTATGATAGGTGTTGTTTTACAGGGTCAGTCATAGTAGTATGATAGGTGTTGTTTTACAGGGTCAGCCATAGCAGTATGATAGGTGTTGTTTTACAGGGTCAGCCATAGCAGTATGATAGGTGTTGTTTTACAGGGTCAGCCATAGTAGTATGATAGGTGTTGTTTTACAGGGTCAGTCATAGTAGTATGATAGGTGTTGTTTTACAGGGTCAGTCATAATGTTATGATAGGTGCAGTGTAATGTGTTGTTTTACAGGGTCAGCCATAGTAGTATGATAGGTGTTGTTTTACAGGGTTAGCCATAGTAGTATGATAGGTGTTGTTTTACAGGGTCAGTCATAGTAGTATGATAGGTGCAGTGTAATGTGTTGTTTTACAGGGTCAGTCATAGTAGTATGATAGGTGTTGTTTTACAGGGTCAGTCATAGTAGTATGATAGGTGTTTTACAGGGTCAGTCATAGTAGTATGATAGGTGTTTTACAGGGTCAGTCATAGTAGTATGATAGGTGTTTTACAGGGTCAGTCATAGTAGTATGATAGGTGTTGTTTTACAGGGTCAGCCATAGTAGTATGATAAGTGTTGTTTTACAGGGTCAGCCATAGTAGATTGATAGGTGCAGTGTAATGTGTTCTTTTACAGGGTCAGTCATAGTAGTGTGATAGGTGTTGTTTTACAGGGTCAGTCATAGTAGTATGATAGGTGTTGTTTTACAGGGTCAGCCATAGTAGTATGATAGGTGTTGTTTTACAGGGTCAGTCATGGTAGTATGATAGGTGTTGTTTTACAGGGTCAGCCATAGTAGATTGATAGGTGCAGTGTAATGTGTTGTTTTACAGGGTCAGTCATAGTAGTATGATAGGTGTTGTTGTACAGGGTCAGTCATAGAAGTATAATGTGTTGTTTTACAGGGTCAGCCATAGTAGTATGATAGGTGTTGTTCTACAGGGTCAGCCATAGTAGTATGATAGGTGTTGTTTTACAGGGTTAGCCATAGTAGTATGATAGGTGTTGTTTTACAGGGTCAGGCATAGTAGTATGATAGGTGCAGTGTAATGTGTTGTTTTACAGGGTCAGTCATAGTAGTATGATAGGTGTTGTTTTACAGGGTCAGTCATAGTAGTATGATAGGTGTTTTACAGGGTCAGTCATAGTAGTATGATAGGTGTTTTACAGGGTCAGTCATAGTAGTATGATAGGTGTTTTACAGGGTCAGTCATAGTAGTATGATAGGTGTTGTTTTACAGGGTCAGCCATAGTAGTATGATAGGTGTTGTTTTACAGGGTCAGCCATAGTAGTATGATAGGTGCAGTGTAATGTGTTGTTTTACAGGGTCAGTCATAGTAGTATGATAGGTGTTGTTTTACAGGGTCAGTCATAGTAGTATGATAGGTGTTGTTTTACAGGGTCAGCCATAGTAGTATGATAGGTGTTGTTTTACAGGGTCAGTCATAGTAGTATGATAGGTGCAGTGTAATGTGTTGTTTTATAGGGTCAGTCATAGTAGTATGATAGGTGTTGTTTTACAGGGTCAGCCATAGTAGCATGATAGGTGTTGTTTTACAGGGTCAGTCATAGTAGTATGATAGGTGTTGTTTTACAGGGTCAGCCATAGTAGTATGATAGGTGTTGTTTTACAGGGTCAGTCATAATGTTATGATAGGCGCAGTGTAATGTGTTGTTTTACAGGGTCAGCCATAGTAGTATGATAGGTGTTGTTTTACAGGGTTAGCCGTAGTAGTATGATAGGTGTTGTTTTACAGGGTCAGTCATAGTAGTATGATAGGTGCAGTGTAATGTGTTGTTTTACAGGGTCAGTCATAGTAGTATGATAGGTGTTGTTTTACAGGGTCAGTCATAGTAGTATGATAGGTGTTTTACAGGGTCAGTCATAGTAGTATGATAGGTGTTTTACAGGGTCAGTCATAGTAGTATGATAGGTGTTGTTTTACAGGGTTAGCCATAGTAGTATGATAGGTGTTGTTTTACAGGGTCAGTCATAGTAGTATGATAGGTGCAGTGTAATGTGTTGTTTTACAGGGTCAGTCATAGTAGTATGATAGGTGTTGTTTTACAGGGTCAGTCATAGTAGTATGATAGGTGTTTTACAGGGTCAGTCATAGTAGTATGATAGGTGTTTTACAGGGTCAGTCATAGTAGTATGATAGGTGTTGTTTTACAGGGTCAGCCATAGTAGTATGATAAGTGTTGTTTTACAGGGTCAGCCATAGTAGATTGATAGGTGCAGTGTAATGTGTTGTTTTACAGGGTCAGTCATAGTAGTATGATATGTGTTGTTTTACAGGGTCAGTCATAGTAGTATGATAGGTGTTGTTTTACAGGGTCAGCCATAGTAGTATGATAGGTGTTGTTTTACAGGGTCAGTCATAGTAGTATGATAGGTGTTGTTTTACAGGGTCAGCCATAGTAGATTGATAGGTGCAGTGTAATGTGTTGTTTTACAGGGTCAGTCATAGTAGTATGATAGGTGTTGTTTTACAGGGTCAGTCATAGTAGTATGATAGGTGTTGTTTTACAGGGTCAGCCATAGTAGTATGATAGGTGTTGTTTTACAGGGTCAGTCATAGTAGTATGATAGGTGCAGTGTAATGTGTTGTTTTATAGGGTCAGTCATAGTAGTATGATAGGTGTTGTTTTACAGGGTCAGCCATAGTAGCATGATAGGTGTTGTTTTACAGGGTCAGTCATAGTAGTATGATAGGTGTTGTTTTACAGGGTCAGCCATAGTAGTATGATAGGTGTTGTTTTACAGGGTCAGTCATAATGTTATGATAGGCGCAGTGTAATGTGTTGTTTTACAGGGTCAGCCATAGTAGTATGATAGGTGTTGTTTTACAGGGTTAGCCGTAGTAGTATGATAGGTGTTGTTTTACAGGGTCAGTCATAGTAGTATGATAGGTGCAGTGTAATGTGTTGTTTTACAGGGTCAGTCATAGTAGTATGATAGGTGTTGTTTTACAGGGTCAGTCATAGTAGTATGATAGGTGTTTTACAGGGTCAGTCATAGTAGTATGATAGGTGTTTTACAGGGTCAGTCATAGTAGTATGATAGGTGTTGTTTTACAGGGTTAGCCATAGTAGTATGATAGGTGTTGTTTTACAGGGTCAGTCATAGTAGTATGATAGGTGCAGTGTAATGTGTTGTTTTACAGGGTCAGTCATAGTAGTATGATAGGTGTTGTTTTACAGGGTCAGTCATAGTAGTATGATAGGTGTTTTACAGGGTCAGTCATAGTAGTATGATAGGTGTTTTACAGGGTCAGTCATAGTAGTATGATAGGTGTTGTTTTACAGGGTCAGCCATAGTAGTATGATAAGTGTTGTTTTACAGGGTCAGCCATAGTAGATTGATAGGTGCAGTGTAATGTGTTGTTTTACAGGGTCAGTCATAGTAGTATGATATGTGTTGTTTTACAGGGTCAGTCATAGTAGTATGATAGGTGTTGTTTTACAGGGTCAGCCATAGTAGTATGATAGGTGTTGTTTTACAGGGTCAGTCATAGTAGTATGATAGGTGTTGTTTTACAGGGTCAGCCATAGTAGATTGATAGGTGCAGTGTAATGTGTTGTTTTACAGGGTCAGTCATAGTAGTATGATAGGTGTTGTTGTACAGGGTCAGTCATAGAAGTATAATGTGTTGTTTTACAGGGTCAGTCATAGTAGTATGATAGGTGCAGTGTAATGTGTTGTTTTACAGGGTCAGTCATAGTAGTATGATAGGTGTTGTTTTACAGGGTCAGTCATAGTAGTATGATAGGTGTTTTACAGGGTCAGTCATAGTAGTATGATAGGTGTTTTACAGGGTCAGTCATAGTAGTATGATAGGTGTTGTTTTACAGGGTTAGCCATAGTAGTATGATAGGTGTTGTTTTACAGGGTCAGTCATAGTAGTATGATAGGTGCAGTGTAATGTGTTGTTTTACAGGGTCAGTCATAGTAGTATGATAGGTGTTGTTTTACAGGGTCAGTCATAGTAGTATGATAGGTGTTTTACAGGGTCAGTCATAGTAGTATGATAGGTGTTTTACAGGGTCAGTCATAGTAGTATGATAGGTGTTGTTTTACAGGGTCAGCCATAGTAGTATGATAAGTGTTGTTTTACAGGGTCAGCCATAGTAGATTGATAGGTGTTGTTTTACAGGGTCAGCCATAGTAGTATGATAGGTGTTGTTTTACAGGGTCAGTCATAGTAGTATGATAGGTGTTGTTTTACAGGGTCAGCCATAGTAGATTGATAGGTGTTGTTTTACAGGGTCAGTCATAGTAGTATGATAGGTGTTGTTTTACAGGGTCAGCCATAGTAGTATGATAGGTGTTGTTTTACAGGGTCAGTCATAGTAGTATGATAGGTGCAGTGTAATGTGTTGTTTTATAGGGTCAGTCATAGTAGTATGATAGGTGTTGTTTTACAGGGTCAGCCATAGTAGCATGATAGGTGTTGTTTTACAGGGTCAGTCATAGTAGTATGATAGGTGTTGTTTTACAGGGTCAGCCATAGTAGTATGATAGGTGTTGTTTTACAGGGTCAGTCATAATGTTATGATAGGCGCAGTGTAATGTGTTGTTTTACAGGGTCAGCCATAGTAGTATGATAGGTGTTGTTTTACAGGGTTAGCCGTAGTAGTATGATAGGTGTTGTTTTACAGGGTCAGTCATAGTAGTATGATAGGTGCAGTGTAATGTGTTGTTTTACAGGGTCAGTCATAGTAGTATGATAGGTGTTGTTTTACAGGGTCAGTCATAGTAGTATGATAGGTGTTTTACAGGGTCAGTCATAGTAGTATGATAGGTGTTTTACAGGGTCAGTCATAGTAGTATGATAGGTGTTGTTTTACAGGGTTAGCCATAGTAGTATGATAGGTGTTGTTTTACAGGGTCAGTCATAGTAGTATGATAGGTGCAGTGTAATGTGTTGTTTTACAGGGTCAGTCATAGTAGTATGATAGGTGTTGTTTTACAGGGTCAGTCATAGTAGTATGATAGGTGTTTTACAGGGTCAGTCATAGTAGTATGATAGGTGTTTTACAGGGTCAGTCATAGTAGTATGATAGGTGTTGTTTTACAGGGTCAGCCATAGTAGTATGATAAGTGTTGTTTTACAGGGTCAGCCATAGTAGATTGATAGGTGCAGTGTAATGTGTTGTTTTACAGGGTCAGTCATAGTAGTATGATATGTGTTGTTTTACAGGGTCAGTCATAGTAGTATGATAGGTGTTGTTTTACAGGGTCAGCCATAGTAGTATGATAGGTGTTGTTTTACAGGGTCAGTCATAGTAGTATGATAGGTGTTGTTTTACAGGGTCAGCCATAGTAGATTGATAGGTGCAGTGTAATGTGTTGTTTTACAGGGTCAGTCATAGTAGTATGATAGGTGTTGTTGTACAGGGTCAGTCATAGAAGTATAATGTGTTGTTTTACAGGGTCAGCCATAGTAGTATGATAGGTGTTGTTCTACAGGGTCAGCCATAGTAGTATGATAGGTGTTGTTTTACAGGGTTAGCCATAGTAGTATGATAGGTGTTGTTTTACAGGGTCAGGCATAGTAGTATGATAGGTGCAGTGTAATGTGTTGTTTTACAGGGTCAGTCATAGTAGTATGATAGGTGTTGTTTTACAGGGTCAGTCATAGTAGTATGATAGGTGTTTTACAGGGTCAGTCATAGTAGTATGATAGGTGTTTTACAGGGTCAGTCATAGTAGTATGATAGGTGTTTTACAGGGTCAGTCATAGTAGTATGATAGGTGTTGTTTTACAGGGTCAGCCATAGTAGTATGATAGGTGTTGTTTTACAGGGTCAGCCATAGTAGTATGATAGGTGCAGTGTAATGTGTTGTTTTACAGGGTCAGTCATAGTAGTATGATAGGTGTTGTTTTACAGGGTCAGTCATAGTAGTATGATAGGTGTTGTTTTACAGGGTCAGCCATAGTAGTATGATAGGTGTTGTTTTACAGGGTCAGTCATAGTAGTATGATAGGTGCAGTGTAATGTGTTGTTTTACAGGGTCAGTCATAGTAGTATGATAGGTGTTGTTTTACAGGGTCAGCCATAGTAGCATGATAGGTGTTGTTTTACAGGGTCAGTCATAGTAGTATGATAGGTGTTGTTTTACAGGGTCAGCCATAGTAGTATGATAGGTGTTGTTTTACAGGGTCAGTCATAATGTTATGATAGGCGCAGTGTAATGTGTTGTTTTACAGGGTCAGCCATAGTAGTATGATAGGTGTTGTTTTACAGGGTTAGCCGTAGTAGTATGATAGGTGTTGTTTTACAGGGTCAGTCATAGTAGTATGATAGGTGCAGTGTAATGTGTTGTTTTACAGGGTCAGTCATAGTAGTATGATAGGTGTTGTTTTACAGGGTCAGTCATAGTAGTATGATAGGTGTTTTACAGGGTCAGTCATAGTAGTATGATAGGTGTTTTACAGGGTCAGTCATAGTAGTATGATAGGTGTTGTTTTACAGGGTCAGTCATAGTAGTATGATAGGTGTTGTTGTACAGGGTCAGTCATAGTAGTATGATAGGTGTTGTTTTACAGGGTCAGCCATAGTAGATTGATAGGTGCAGTGTAATGTGTTGTTTTACAGGGTCAGTCATAGTAGTATGATAGGTGTTGTTGTACAGGGTCAGTCATAGAAGTATAATGTGTTGTTTTACAGGGTCAGCCATAGTAGTATGATAGGTGTTGTTTTACAGGGTCAGCCATAGTAGTATGATAGGTGTTGTTTTACAGGGTTAGCCATAGTAGTATGATAGGTGTTGTTTTACAGGGTCAGGCATAGTAGTATGATAGGTGCAGTGTAATGTGTTGTTTTACAGGGTCAGTCATAGTAGTATGATAGGTGTTGTTTTACAGGGTCAGTCATAGTAGTATGATAGGTGTTTTACAGGGTCAGTCATAGTAGTATGATAGGTGTTTTACAGGGTCAGTCATAGTAGTATGATAGGTGTTTTACAGGGTCAGTCATAGTAGTATGATAGGTGTTGTTTTACAGGGTCAGCCATAGTAGTATGATAGGTGTTGTTTTACAGGGTCAGCCATAGTAGTATGATAGGTGCAGTGTAATGTGTTGTTTTACAGGGTCAGTCATAGTAGTATGATAGGTGTTGTTTTACAGGGTCAGTCATAGTAGTATGATAGGTGTTGTTTTACAGGGTCAGCCATAGTAGTATGATAGGTGTTGTTTTACAGGGTCAGTCATAGTAGTATGATAGGCGCAGTGTAATGTGTTGTTTTACAGGGTCAGTCATAGTAGTATGATAGGTGTTGTTTTACAGGGTCAGCCATAGTAGCATGATAGGTGTTGTTTTACAGGGTCAGTCATAGTAGTATGATAGGTGTTGTTTTACAGGGTCAGCCATAGTAGTATGATAGGTGTTGTTTTACAGGGTCAGCCATAGTAGTATGATAGGTGCAGTGTAATATGTTGTTTTACAGGGTCAGTCATAGTAGTATGATAGGTGTTGTTTTACAGGGTCAGTCATAGTAGTATGATAGGTGTTGTTTTACAGGGTCAGCCATAGTAGTATGATAGGTGTTGTTTTACAGGGTCAGTCATAGTAGTATGATAGGTGTTGTTTTACAGGGTCAGCCATAGTAGTATGATAGGTGTTGTTTTACAGGGTCAGCCATAGTAGTATGATAGGTGCAGTGTAATGTGTTGTTTTACAGGGTCAGCCATAGTAGTATGATAGGTGTTGTTTTACAGGGTCAGTCATAGTAGTATGATAGGTGTTGTTTTACAGGGTCAGCCATAGCAGTATGATAGGTGTTGTTTTACAGGGTCAGCCATAGCAGTATGATAGGTGTTGTTTTACAGGGTCAGCCATAGTAGTATGATAGGTGTTGTTTTACAGGGTCAGTCATAGTAGTATGATAGGTGTTGTTTTACAGGGTCAGTCATAATGTTATGATAGGTGCAGTGTAATGTGTTGTTTTACAGGGTCAGCCATAGTAGTATGATAGGTGTTGTTTTACAGGGTTAGCCATAGTAGTATGATAGGTGTTGTTTTACAGGGTCAGTCATAGTAGTATGATAGGTGCAGTGTAATGTGTTGTTTTACAGGGTCAGTCATAGTAGTATGATAGGTGTTGTTTTACAGGGTCAGTCATAGTAGTATGATAGGTGTTTTACAGGGTCAGTCATAGTAGTATGATAGGTGTTTTACAGGGTCAGTCATAGTAGTATGATAGGTGTTTTACAGGGTCAGTCATAGTAGTATGATAGGTGTTGTTTTACAGGGTCAGCCATAGTAGTATGATAAGTGTTGTTTTACAGGGTCAGCCATAGTAGATTGATAGGTGCAGTGTAATGTGTTGTTTTACAGGGTCAGTCATAGTAGTATGATAGGTGTTGTTTTACAGGGTCAGTCATAGTAGTATGATAGGTGTTGTTTTACAGGGTCAGCCATAGTAGTATGATAGGTGTTGTTTTACAGGGTCAGTCATAGTAGTATGATAGGTGTTGTTTTACAGGGTCAGCCATAGTAGATTGATAGGTGCAGTGTAATGTGTTGTTTTACAGGGTCAGTCATAGTAGTATGATAGGTGTTGTTGTACAGGGTCAGTCATAGAAGTATAATGTGTTGTTTTACAGGGTCAGCCATAGTAGTATGATAGGTGTTGTTCTACAGGGTCAGCCATAGTAGTATGATAGGTGTTGTTTTACAGGGTTAGCCATAGTAGTATGATAGGTGTTGTTTTACAGGGTCAGGCATAGTAGTATGATAGGTGCAGTGTAATGTGTTGTTTTACAGGGTCAGTCATAGTAGTATGATAGGTGTTGTTTTACAGGGTCAGTCATAGTAGTATGATAGGTGTTTTACAGGGTCAGTCATAGTAGTATGATAGGTGTTTTACAGGGTCAGTCATAGTAGTATGATAGGTGTTTTACAGGGTCAGTCATAGTAGTATGATAGGTGTTGTTTTACAGGGTCAGCCATAGTAGTATGATAGGTGTTGTTTTACAGGGTCAGCCATAGTAGTATGATAGGTGCAGTGTAATGTGTTGTTTTACAGGGTCAGTCATAGTAGTATGATAGGTGTTGTTTTACAGGGTCAGTCATAGTAGTATGATAGGTGTTGTTTTACAGGGTCAGCCATAGTAGTATGATAGGTGTTGTTTTACAGGGTCAGTCATAGTAGTATGATAGGTGCAGTGTAATGTGTTGTTTTACAGGGTCAGTCATAGTAGTATGATAGGTGTTGTTTTACAGGGTCAGCCATAGTAGCATGATAGGTGTTGTTTTACAGGGTCAGTCATAGTAGTATGATAGGTGTTGTTTTACAGGGTCAGCCATAGTAGTATGATAGGTGTTGTTTTACAGGGTCAGTCATAATGTTATGATAGGCGCAGTGTAATGTGTTGTTTTACAGGGTCAGCCATAGTAGTATGATAGGTGTTGTTTTACAGGGTTAGCCGTAGTAGTATGATAGGTGTTGTTTTACAGGGTCAGTCATAGTAGTATGATAGGTGCAGTGTAATGTGTTGTTTTACAGGGTCAGTCATAGTAGTATGATAGGTGTTGTTTTACAGGGTCAGTCATAGTAGTATGATAGGTGTTTTACAGGGTCAGTCATAGTAGTATGATAGGTGTTTTACAGGGTCAGTCACAGTAGTATGATAGGTGTTGTTTTACAGGGTCAGTCATAGTAGTATGATAGGTGTTGTTGTACAGGGTCAGTCATAGTAGTATGATAGGTGTTGTTTTACAGGGTCAGCCATAGTAGTATGATAGGTGTTGTTTTACAGGGTCAGCCATAGTAGTATGATAGGTGCAGTGTAATGTGTTGTTTTACAGGGTCAGTCATAGTAGTATGATAGGTGTTGTTTTACAGGGTCAGCCATAGTAGATTGATAGGTGCAGTGTAATGTGTTGTTTTACAGGGTCAGTCATAGTAGTATGATAGGTGCAGTGTAATGTGTTGTTTTACAGGGTCAGTCATAGTAGTATGATAGGTGTTGTTTTACAGGGTCAGTCATAGTAGTATGATAGGTGTTTTACAGGGTCAGTCATAGTAGTATGATAGGTGTTTTACAGGGTCAGTCATAGTAGTATGATAGGTGTTTTACAGGGTCAGTCATAGTAGTATGATAGGTGTTGTTTTACAGGGTCAGCCATAGTAGTATGATAAGTGTTGTTTTACAGGGTCAGCCATAGTAGATTGATAGGTGCAGTGTAATGTGTTGTTTTACAGGGTCAGTCATAGTAGTATGATAGGTGTTGTTTTACAGGGTCAGTCATAGTAGTATGATAGGTGTTGTTTTACAGGGTCAGCCATAGTAGTATGATAGGTGTTGTTTTACAGGGTCAGTCATAGTAGTATGATAGGTGTTGTTTTACAGGGTCAGCCATAGTAGATTGATAGGTGCAGTGTAATGTGTTGTTTTACAGGGTCAGTCATAGTAGTATGATAGGTGTTGTTATACAGGGTCAGTCATAGTAGTATGATAGGTGTTGTTGTACAGGGTCAGTCATAGAAGTATAATGTGTTGTTTTACAGGGTCAGCCATAGTAGTATGATAGGTGTTGTTTTACAGGGTCAGCCATAGTAGTATGATAGGTGTTGTTTTACAGGGTTAGCCATAGTAGTATGATAGGTGTTGTTTTACAGGGTCAGGCATAGTAGTATGATAGGTGCAGTGTAATGTGTTGTTTTACAGGGTCAGTCATAGTAGTATGATAGGTGTTGTTTTACAGGGTCAGTCATAGTAGTATGATAGGTGTTTTACAGGGTCAGTCATAGTAGTATGATAGGTGTTTTACAGGGTCAGTCATAGTAGTATGATAGGTGTTGTTTTACAGGGTCAGCCATAGTAGTATGATAGGTGTTGTTTTACAGGGTCAGCCATAGTAGTATGATAGGTGCAGTGTAATGTGTTGTTTTACAGGGTCAGTCATAGTAGTATGATAGGTGTTGTTTTACAGGGTCAGTCATAGTAGTATGATAGGTGTTGTTTTACAGGGTCAGTCATAGTAGTATGACAGGTGTTGTTTTACAGGGTCAGCCATAGTAGTATGATAGGTGCTGTTTTACAGGGTCAGTCATAGTAGTATGATAGGTGCAGTGTAATGTGTTGTTTTACAGGGTCAGTCATAGTAGTATGATAGGTGTTGTTTTACAGGGTCAGTCATAGTAGTATGATAGGTGTTGCTGTACAGGGTCAGTCATAGTAGTATGATAGGTGTTGTTTTACAGGGTCAGCCATAGTAGTATGATAGGTGTTGTTTTACAGGGTCAGCCATAGTAGTATGATAGGTGCAGTGTAATGTGTTGTTTTACAGGGTCAGCCATAGTAGTATGATAGGTGTTGTTTTACAGGGTCAGTCATAGTAGTATGATAGGTGTTGTTTTACAGGGTCAGCCATAGCAGTATGATAGGTGTTGTTTTACAGGGTCAGCCATAGCAGTATGATAGGTGTTGTTTTACAGGGTCAGCCATAGTAGTATGATAGGTGTTGTTTTACAGGGTCAGTCATAATGTTATGATAGGTGCAGTGTAATGTGTTGTTTTACAGGGTCAGTCATAGTAGTATGATAGGTGTTGTTTTACAGGGTCAGTCATAGTAGTATGATAGGTGTTGTTTTACAGGGTCAGCCATAGTAGTATGATAGGTGTTGTTTTACAGGGTCAGCCATAGTAGATTGATAGGTGTTGTTGTACAGGGTCAGTCATAGAAGTATAATGTGTTGTTTTACAGGGTCAGCCATAGTAGTATGATAGGTGTTGTTTTACAGGGTCAGCCATAGTAGTATGATAGGTGTTGTTTTACAGGGTTAGCCATAGTAGTATGATAGGTGTTGTTTTACAGGGTCAGCCATAGTAGATTGATAGGTGCAGTGTAATGTGTTGTTTTACAGGGTCAGTCATAGTAGTGTGATAGGTGTTGTTATACAGGGTCAGTCATAGTAGTATGATAGGTGTTGTTGTACAGGGTCAGTCATAGAAGTATAATGTGTTGTTTTACAGGGTCAGCCATAGTAGTATGATAGGTGTTGTTTTACAGGGTCAGCCATAGTAGTATGATAGGTGTTGTTTTACAGGGTCAGTCATAGTAGTATGATAGGTGTTGTTTTACAGGGTCAGTCATAGTAGTATGATAGGTGCAGTGTAATGTGTTGTTTTACAGGGTCAGTCATAGTAGTATGATAGGTGTTGTTTTACAGGGTCAGTCATAGTAGTATGATAGGTGTTGTTTTACAGGGTCAGTCATAGTAGTATGATAGGTGTTTTACAGGGTCAGTCATAGTAGTATGATAGGTGTTTTACAGGGTCAGTCATAGTAGTATGATAGGTGTTTTACAGGGTCAGTCATAGTAGTATGATAGGTGTTGTTTTACAGGGTCAGCCATAGTAGTATGATAAGTGTTGTTTTACAGGGTCAGCCATAGTAGATTGATAGGTGCAGTGTAATGTGTTGTTTTACAGGGTCAGTCATAGTAGTATGATAGGTGTTGTTTTACAGGGTCAGTCATAGTAGTATGATAGGTGTTGTTTTACAGGGTCAGCCATAGTAGTATGATAGGTGTTGTTTTACAGGGTCAGCCATAGTAGATTGATAGGTGTTGTTGTACAGGGTCAGTCATAGAAGTATAATGTGTTGTTTTACAGGGTCAGCCATAGTAGTATGATAGGTGTTGTTTTACAGGGTCAGCCATAGTAGTATGATAGGTGTTGTTTTACAGGGTTAGCCATAGTAGTATGATAGGTGTTGTTTTACAGGGTCAGCCATAGTAGATTGATAGGTGCAGTGTAATGTGTTGTTTTACAGGGTCAGTCATAGTAGTGTGATAGGTGTTGTTATACAGGGTCAGTCATAGTAGTATGATAGGTGTTGTTGTACAGGGTCAGTCATAGAAGTATAATGTGTTGTTTTACAGGGTCAGCCATAGTAGTATGATAGGTGTTGTTTTACAGGGTCAGCCATAGTAGTATGATAGGTGTTGTTTTACAGGGTTAGCCATAGTAGTATGATAGGTGTTGTTTTACAGGGTCAGCCATAGTAGATTGATAGGTGCAGTGTAATGTGTTGTTTTACAGGGTCAGTCATAGTAGTGTGATAGGTGTTGTTATACAGGGTCAGTCATAGTAGTATGATAGGTGTTGTTGTACAGGGTCAGTCATAGAAGTATAATGTGTTGTTTTACAGGGTCAGCCATAGTAGTATGATAGGTGTTGTTTTACAGGGTCAGCCATAGTAGTATGATAGGTGTTGTTTTACAGGGTTAGCCATAGTAGTATGATAGGTGTTGTTTTACAGGGTCAGGCATAGTAGTATGATAGGTGCAGTGTAATGTGTTGTTTTACAGGGTCAGTCATAGTAGTATGATAGGTGTTGTTTTACAGGGTCAGTCATAGTAGTATGATAGGTGTTTTACAGGGTCAGTCATAGTAGTATGATAGGTGTTTTACAGGGTCAGTCATAGTAGTATGATAGGTGTTGTTTTACAGGGTCAGTCATAGTAGTATGATAGGTGTTGTTTTACAGGGTCAGCCATAGTAGTATGATAGGTGTTGTTTTACAGGGTCAGTCATAGTAGTATGATAGGTGTTGTTTTACAGGGTCAGCCATAGTAGATTGATAGGTGCAGTATAATGTGTTGTTTTACAGGGTCAGCCATTGTAGTATGATAGGTGTTGTTTTACAGGGTCAGCCATAGTAGTATGATAGGTGTTGTTTTACAGGGTTAGCCATAGTAGTATGATAGGTGTTGTTTTACAGGGTCAGGCATAGTAGTATGATAGGTGCAGTGTAATGTGTTGTTTTACAGGGTCAGTCATAGTAGTATGATAGGTGTTGTTTTACAGGGTCAGTCATAGTAGTATGATAGGTGTTTTACAGGGTCAGTCATAGTAGTATGATAGGTGTTTTACAGGGTCAGTCATAGTAGTATGATAGGTGTTGTTTTACAGGGTCAGCCATAGTAGTATGATAGGTGTTGTTTTACAGGGTCAGCCATAGTAGTATGATAGGTGCAGTGTAATGTGTTGTTTTACAGGGTCAGTCATAGTAGTATGATAGGTGTTGTTTTACAGGGTCAGTCATAGTAGTATGATAGGTGTTGTTTTACAGGGTCAGCCATAGTAGTATGATAGGTGTTGTTTTACAGGGTCAGTCATAGTAGTATGATAGGTGCAGTGTAATGTGTTGTTTTACAGGGTCAGTCATAGTAGTATGATAGGTGTTGTTTTACAGGGTCAGTCATAGTAGTATGATAGGTGTTGTTAAACAGGGTCAGCCATAGTAGTATGATAGGTGTTGTTTTACAGGGTCAGTCATAGTAGTATGATAGGTGTTGTTTTACAGGGTCAGTCATAGTAGTATGATAGGTGTTGTTTTACAGGGTCAGTCATAGTAGTATGATAGGTGTTGTTTTACAGGGTCAGCCATAGTAGTATGATAGGTGTTGTTTTACAGGGTCAGTCATAGTAGTATGATAGGTGTTGTTTTACAGGGTCAGCCATAGTAGATTGATAGGTGCAGTGTAATGTGTTGTTTTACAGGGTCAGTCATAGTAGTATGATAGGTGTTGTTGTACAGGGTCAGTCATAGAAGTATAATGTGTTGTTTTACAGGGTCAGCCATAGTAGTATGATAGGTGTTGTTTTACAGGGTCAGCCATAGTAGTATGATAGGTGTTGTTTTACAGGGTTAGCCATAGTAGTATGATAGGTGTTGTTTTACAGGGTCAGGCATAGTAGTATGATAGGTGCAGTGTAATGTGTTGTTTTACAGGGTCAGTCATAGTAGTATGATAGGTGTTTTACAGGGTCAGTCATAGTAGTATGATAGGTGTTTTACAGGGTCAGTCATAGTAGTATGATAGGTGTTTTACAGGGTCAGTCATAGTAGTATGATAGGTGTTGTTTTACAGGGTCAGCCATAGTAGTATGATAGGTGTTGTTTTACAGGGTCAGCCATAGTAGTATGATAGGTGCAGTGTAATGTGTTGTTTTACAGGGTCAGTCATAGTAGTATGATAGGTGTTGTTTTACAGGGTCAGTCATAGTAGTATGATAGGTGTTGTTTTACAGGGTCAGCCATAGTAGTATGATAGGTGTTGTTTTACAGGGTCAGTCATAGTAGTATGATAGGTGCAGTGTAATGTGTTGTTTTACAGGGTCAGTCATAGTAGTATGATAGGCGTTGTTTTACAGGGTCAGCCATAGTAGCATGATAGGTGTTGTTTTACAGGGTCAGTCATAGTAGTATGATAGGTGTTGTTTTACAGGGTCAGCCATAGTAGTATGATAGGTGTTGTTTTACAGGGTCAGCCATAGTAGTATGATAGGTGCAGTGTAATGTGTTGTTTTACAGGGTCAGTCATAGTAGTATGATACGTGTTGTTTTACAGGGTCAGTCATAGTAGTATGATAGGTGTTGTTTTACAGGGTCAGTCATAGTAGTATGATAGGTGTTGTTTTACAGGGTCAGCCATAGTAGTATGATAGGTGTTGTTTTACAGGGTCAGCCATAGTAGTATGATAGGTGCAGTGTAATGTGTTGTTTTACAGGGTCAGCCATAGTAGTATGATAGGTGTTGTTTTACAGGGTCAGCCATAGCAGTATGATAGGTGTTGTTTTACAGGGTCAGCCATAGCAGTATGATAGGTGTTGTTTTACAGGGTCAGCCATAGTAGTATGATAGGTGTTGTTTTACAGGGTCAGTCATAGTAGTATGATAGGTGTTGTTTTACAGGGTCAGTCATAATGTTATGATAGGTGCAGTGTAATGTGTTGTTTTACAGGGTCAGCCATAGTAGTATGATAGGTGTTGTTTTACAGGGTTAGCCATAGTAGTATGATAGGTGTTGTTTTACAGGGTCAGTCATAGTAGTATGATAGGTGTTTTACAGGGTCAGTCATAGTAGTATGATAGGTGTTTTACAGGGTCAGTCATAGTAGTATGATAGGTGTTTTACAGGGTCAGTCATAGTAGTATGATAGGTGTTGTTTTACAGGGTCAGCCATAGTAGTATGATAAGTGTTGTTTTACAGGGTCAGCCATAGTAGATTGATAGGTGCAGTGTAATGTGTTGTTTTACAGGGTCAGTCATAGTAGTATGATAGGTGTTGTTTTACAGGGTCAGTCATAGTAGTATGATAGGTGTTGTTTTACAGGGTCAGCCATAGTAGTATGATAGGTGTTGTTTTACAGGGTCAGTCATAGTAGTATGATAGGTGTTGTTTTACAGGGTCAGCCATAGTAGATTGATAGGTGCAGTGTAATGTGTTGTTTTACAGGGTCAGTCATAGTAGTATGATAGGTGTTGTTGTACAGGGTCAGTCATAGAAGTATAATGTGTTGTTTTACAGGGTCAGCCATAGTAGTATGATAGGTGTTGTTCTACAGGGTCAGCCATAGTAGTATGATAGGTGTTGTTTTACAGGGTTAGCCATAGTAGTATGATAGGTGTTGTTTTACAGGGTCAGGCATAGTAGTATGATAGGTGCAGTGTAATGTGTTGTTTTACAGGGTCAGTCATAGTAGTATGATAGGTGTTGTTTTACAGGGTCAGTCATAGTAGTATGATAGGTGTTTTACAGGGTCAGTCATAGTAGTATGATAGGTGTTTTACAGGGTCAGTCATAGTAGTATGATAGGTGTTTTACAGGGTCAGTCATAGTAGTATGATAGGTGTTGTTTTACAGGGTCAGCCATAGTAGTATGATAGGTGTTGTTTTACAGGGTCAGCCATAGTAGTATGATAGGTGCAGTGTAATGTGTTGTTTTACAGGGTCAGTCATAGTAGTATGATAGGTGTTGTTTTACAGGGTCAGTCATAGTAGTATGATAGGTGTTTTACAGGGTCAGCCATAGCAGTATGATAGGTGTTGTTTTACAGGGTCAGCCATAGCAGTATGATAGGTGTTGTTTTACAGGGTCAGCCATAGTAGTATGATAGGTGTTGTTTTACAGGGTCAGTCATAGTAGTATGATAGGTGTTGTTTTACAGGGTCAGTCATAATGTTATGATAGGTGCAGTGTAATGTGTTGTTTTACAGGGTCAGCCATAGTAGTATGATAGGTGTTGTTTTACAGGGTTAGCCATAGTAGTATGATAGGTGTTGTTTTACAGGGTCAGTCATAGTAGTATGATAGGTGCAGTGTAATGTGTTGTTTTACAGGGTCAGTCATAGTAGTATGATAGGTGTTGTTTTACAGGGTCAGTCATAGTAGTATGATAGGTGTTTTACAGGGTCAGTCATAGTAGTATGATAGGTGTTTTACAGGGTCAGTCATAGTAGTATGATAGGTGTTGTTTTACAGGGTCAGCCATAGTAGTATGATAAGTGTTGTTTTACAGGGTCAGCCATAGTAGATTGATAGGTGCAGTGTAATGTGTTGTTTTACAGGGTCAGTCATAGTAGTATGATAGGTGTTGTTTTACAGGGTCAGTCATAGTAGTATGATAGGTGTTGTTTTACAGGGTCAGCCATAGTAGTATGATAGGTGTTGTTTTACAGGGTCAGTCATAGTAGTATGATAGGTGTTGTTTTACAGGGTCAGCCATAGTAGATTGATAGGTGCAGTGTAATGTGTTGTTTTACAGGGTCAGTCATAGTAGTATGATAGGTGTTGTTGTACAGGGTCAGTCATAGATGTATAATGTGTTGTTTTACAGGGTCAGCCATAGTAGTATGATAGGTGTTGTTCTACAGGGTCAGCCATAGTAGTATGATAGGTGTTGTTTTACAGGGTTAGCCATAGTAGTATGATAGGTGTTGTTTTACAGGGTCAGGCATAGTAGTATGATAGGTGCAGTGTAATGTGTTGTTTTACAGGGTCAGTCATAGTAGTATGATAGGTGTTGTTTTACAGGGTCAGTCATAGTAGTATGATAGGTGTTTTACAGGGTCAGTCATAGTAGTATGATAGGTGTTTTACAGGGTCAGTCATAGTAGTATGATAGGTGTTTTACAGGGTCAGTCATAGTAGTATGATAGGTGTTGTTTTACAGGGTCAGCCATAGTAGTATGATAGGTGTTGTTTTACAGGGTCAGCCATAGTAGTATGATAGGTGCAGTGTAATGTGTTGTTTTACAGAGTCAGTCATAGTAGTATGATAGGTGTTGTTTTACAGGGTCAGTCATAGTAGTATGATAGGTGTTGTTTTACAGGGTCAGCCATAGTAGTATGATAGGTGTTGTTTTACAGGGTCAGTCATAGTAGTATGATAGGTGCAGTGTAATGTGTTGTTTTACAGGGTCAGTCATAGTAGTATGATAGGTGTTGTTTTACAGGGTCAGCCATAGTAGCATGATAGGTGTTGTTTTACAGGGTCAGTCATAGTAGTATGATAGGTGTTGTTTTACAGGGTCAGCCATAGTAGTATGATAGGTGTTGTTTTACAGGGTCAGTCATAATGTTATGATAGGCGCAGTGTAATGTGTTGTTTTACAGGGTCAGCCATAGTAGTATGATAGGTGTTGTTTTACAGGGTTAGCCGTAGTAGTATGATAGGTGTTGTTTTACAGGGTCAGTCATAGTAGTATGATAGGTGCAGTGTAATGTGTTGTTTTACAGGGTCAGTCATAGTAGTATGATAGGTGTTGTTTTACAGGGTCAGTCATAGTAGTATGATAGGTGTTTTACAGGGTCAGTCATAGTAGTATGATAGGTGTTTTACAGGGTCAGTCATAGTAGTATGATAGGTGTTGTTTTACAGGGTCAGTCATAGTAGTATGATAGGTGTTGTTGTACAGGGTCAGTCATAGTAGTATGATAGGTGTTGTTTTACAGGGTCAGCCATAGTAGTATGATAGGTGTTGTTTTACAGGGTCAGTCATAGTAGTATGATAGGTGCAGTGTAATGTGTTGTTTTACAGGGTCAGTCATAGTAGTATGATAGGTGTTGTTTTACAGGGTCAGTCATAGTAGTATGATAGGTGTTTTACAGGGTCAGTCATAGTAGTATGATAGGTGTTTTACAGGGTCAGTCATAGTAGTATGATAGGTGTTGTTTTACAGGGTCAGTCATAGTAGTATGATAGGTGTTGTTGTACAGGGTCAGTCATAGTAGTATGATAGGTGTTGTTTTACAGGGTCAGCCATAGTAGTATGATAGGTGTTGTTTTACAGGGTCAGTCATAGTAGTATGATAGGTGCAGTGTAATGTGTTGTTTTACAGGGTCAGTCATAGTAGTATGATAGGTGTTGTTTTACAGGGTCAGTCATAGTAGTATGACAGGTGTTGTTTTACAGGGTCAGCCATAGTAGTATGATAGGTGCTGTTTTACAGGGTCAGTCATAGTAGTATGATAGGTGCAGTGTAATGTGTTGTTTTACAGGGTCAGTCATAGTAGTATGATAGGTGTTGTTTTACAGGGTCAGTCATAGTAGTATGATAGGTGTTGCTGTACAGGGTCAGTCATAGTAGTATGATAGGTGTTGTTTTACAGGGTCAGCCATAGTAGTATGATAGGTGTTGTTTTACAGGGTCAGCCATAGTAGTATGATAGGTGCAGTGTAATGTGTTGTTTTACAGGGTCAGCCATAGTAGTATGATAGGTGTTGTTTTACAGGGTCAGTCATAGTAGTATGATAGGTGTTGTTTTACAGGGTCAGCCATAGCAGTATGATAGGTGTTGTTTTACAGGGTCAGCCATAGCAGTATGATAGGTGTTGTTTTACAGGGTCAGCCATAGTAGTATGATAGGTGTTGTTTTACAGGGTCAGTCATAGTAGTATGATAGGTGTTGTTTTACAGGGTCAGTCATAATGTTATGATAGGTGCAGTGTAATGTGTTGTTTTACAGGGTCAGCCATAGTAGTATGATAGGTGTTGTTTTACAGGGTTAGCCATAGTAGTATGATAGGTGTTGTTTTACAGGGTCAGTCATAGTAGTATGATAGGTGCAGTGTAATGTGTTGTTTTACAGGGTCAGTCATAGTAGTATGATAGGTGTTGTTTTACAGGGTCAGTCATAGTAGTATGATAGGTGTTTTACAGGGTCAGTCATAGTAGTATGATAGGTGTTTTACAGGGTCAGTCATAGTAGTATGATAGGTGTTTTACAGGGTCAGTCATAGTAGTATGATAGGTGTTGTTTTACAGGGTCAGCCATAGTAGTATGATAAGTGTTGTTTTACAGGGTCAGCCATAGTAGATTGATAGGTGCAGTGTAATGTGTTGTTTTACAGGGTCAGTCATAGTAGTATGATAGGTGTTGTTTTACAGGGTCAGTCATAGTAGTATGATAGGTGTTGTTTTACAGGGTCAGCCATAGTAGTATGATAGGTGTTGTTTTACAGGGTCAGTCATAGTAGTATGATAGGTGTTGTTTTACAGGGTCAGCCATAGTAGATTGATAGGTGCAGTGTAATGTGTTGTTTTACAGGGTCAGTCATAGTAGTATGATAGGTGTTGTTATACAGGGTCAGTCATAGTAGTATGATAGGTGTTGTTGTACAGGGTCAGTCATAGAAGTATAATGTGTTGTTTTACAGGGTCAGCCATAGTAGTATGATAGGTGTTGTTTTACAGGGTCAGCCATAGTAGTATGATAGGTGTTGTTTTACAGGGTTAGCCATAGTAGTATGATAGGTGTTGTTTTACAGGGTCAGGCATAGTAGTATGATAGGTGCAGTGTAATGTGTTGTTTTACAGGGTCAGTCATAGTAGTATGATAGGTGTTGTTTTACAGGGTCAGTCATAGTAGTATGATAGGTGTTTTACAGGGTCAGTCATAGTAGTATGATAGGTGTTTTACAGGGTCAGTCATAGTAGTATGATAGGTGTTGTTTTACAGGGTCAGCCATGGTAGTATGATAGGTGTTGTTTTACAGGGTCAGCCATAGTAGTATGATAGGTGCAGTGTAATGTGTTGTTTTACAGGGTCAGTCATAGTAGTATGATAGGTGTTGTTTTACAGGGTCAGTCATAGTAGTATGATAGGTGTTGTTTTACAGGGTCAGTCATAGTAGTATGACAGGTGTTGTTTTACAGGGTCAGCCATAGTAGTATGATAGGTGCTGTTTTACAGGGTCAGTCATAGTAGTATGATAGGTGCAGTGTAATGTGTTGTTTTACAGGGTCAGTCATAGTAGTATGATAGGTGTTGTTTTACAGGGTCAGTCATAGTAGTATGATAGGTGTTGCTGTACAGGGTCAGTCATAGTAGTATGATAGGTGTTGTTTTACAGGGTCAGCCATAGTAGTATGATAGGTGTTGTTTTACAGGGTCAGCCATAGTAGTATGATAGGTGCAGTGTAATGTGTTGTTTTACAGGGTCAGCCATAGTAGTATGATAGGTGTTGTTTTACAGGGTCAGTCATAGTAGTATGATAGGTGTTGTTTTACAGGGTCAGCCATAGCAGTATGATAGGTGTTGTTTTACAGGGTCAGCCATAGCAGTATGATAGGTGTTGTTTTACAGGGTCAGCCATAGTAGTATGATAGGTGTTGTTTTACAGGGTCAGTCATAGTAGTATGATAGGTGTTGTTTTACAGGGTCAGTCATAATGTTATGATAGGTGCAGTGTAATGTGTTGTTTTACAGGGTCAGCCATAGTAGTATGATAGGTGTTGTTTTACAGGGTTAGCCATAGTAGTATGATAGGTGTTGTTTTACAGGGTCAGTCATAGTAGTATGATAGGTGCAGTGTAATGTGTTGTTTTACAGGGTCAGTCATAGTAGTATGATAAGTGTTGTTTTACAGGGTCAGCCATAGTAGATTGATAGGTGCAGTGTAATGTGTTGTTTTACAGGGTCAGTCATAGTAGTATGATAGGTGTTGTTTTACAGGGTCAGTCATAGTAGTATGATAGGTGTTGTTTTACAGGGTCAGCCATAGTAGTATGATAGGTGTTGTTTTACAGGGTCAGTCATAGTAGTATGATAGGTGTTGTTTTACAGGGTCAGCCATAGTAGATTGATAGGTGCAGTGTAATGTGTTGTTTTACAGGGTCAGTCATAGTAGTATGATAGGTGTTGTTATACAGGGTCAGTCATAGTAGTATGATAGGTGTTGTTGTACAGGGTCAGTCATAGAAGTATAATGTGTTGTTTTACAGGGTCAGCCATAGTAGTATGATAGGTGTTGTTTTACAGGGTCAGCCATAGTAGTATGATAGGTGTTGTTTTACAGGGTTAGCCATAGTAGTATGATAGGTGTTGTTTTACAGGGTCAGGCATAGTAGTATGATAGGTGCAGTGTAATGTGTTGTTTTACAGGGTCAGTCATAGTAGTATGATAGGTGTTGTTTTACAGGGTCAGTCATAGTAGTATGATAGGTGTTTTACAGGGTCAGTCATAGTAGTATGATAGGTGTTTTACAGGGTCAGTCATAGTAGTATGATAGGTGTTGTTTTACAGGGTCAGCCATGGTAGTATGATAGGTGTTGTTTTACAGGGTCAGCCATAGTAGTATGATAGGTGCAGTGTAATGTGTTGTTTTACAGGGTCAGTCATAGTAGTATGATAGGTGTTGTTTTACAGGGTCAGTCATAGTAGTATGATAGGTGTTGTTTTACAGGGTCAGTCATAGTAGTATGACAGGTGTTGTTTTACAGGGTCAGCCATAGTAGTATGATAGGTGCTGTTTTACAGGGTCAGTCATAGTAGTATGATAGGTGCAGTGTAATGTGTTGTTTTACAGGGTCAGTCATAGTAGTATGATAGGTGTTGTTTTACAGGGTCAGTCATAGTAGTATGATAGGTGTTGCTGTACAGGGTCAGTCATAGTAGTATGATAGGTGTTGTTTTACAGGGTCAGCCATAGTAGTATGATAGGTGTTGTTTTACAGGGTCAGCCATAGTAGTATGATAGGTGCAGTGTAATGTGTTGTTTTACAGGGTCAGCCATAGTAGTATGATAGGTGTTGTTTTACAGGGTCAGTCATAGTAGTATGATAGGTGTTGTTTTACAGGGTCAGCCATAGCAGTATGATAGGTGTTGTTTTACAGGGTCAGCCATAGCAGTATGATAGGTGTTGTTTTACAGGGTCAGCCATAGTAGTATGATAGGTGTTGTTTTACAGGGTCAGTCATAGTAGTATGATAGGTGTTGTTTTACAGGGTCAGTCATAATGTTATGATAGGTGCAGTGTAATGTGTTGTTTTACAGGGTCAGCCATAGTAGTATGATAGGTGTTGTTTTACAGGGTTAGCCATAGTAGTATGATAGGTGTTGTTTTACAGGGTCAGTCATAGTAGTATGATAGGTGCAGTGTAATGTGTTGTTTTACAGGGTCAGTCATAGTAGTATGATAGGTGTTGTTTTACAGGGTCAGTCATAGTAGTATGATAGGTGTTTTACAGGGTCAGTCATAGTAGTATGATAGGTGTTTTACAGGGTCAGTCATAGTAGTATGATAGGTGTTTTACAGGGTCAGTCATAGTAGTATGATAGGTGTTGTTTTACAGGGTCAGCCATAGTAGTATGATAAGTGTTGTTTTACAGGGTCAGCCATAGTAGATTGATAGGTGCAGTGTAATGTGTTGTTTTACAGGGTCAGTCATAGTAGTATGATAGGTGTTGTTTTACAGGGTCAGTCATAGTAGTATGATAGGTGTTGTTTTACAGGGTCAGCCATAGTAGTATGATAGGTGTTGTTATACAGGGTCAGTCATAGTAGTATGATAGGTGTTGTTGTACAGGGTCAGTCATAGAAGTATAATGTGTTGTTTTACAGGGTCAGCCATAGTAGTATGATAGGTGTTGTTTTACAGGGTCAGCCATAGTAGTATGATAGGTGTTGTTTTACAGGGTTAGCCATAGTAGTATGATAGGTGTTGTTTTACAGGGTCAGGCATAGTAGTATGATAGGTGCAGTGTAATGTGTTGTTTTACAGGGTCAGTCATAGTAGTATGATAGGTGTTGTTTTACAGGGTCAGTCATAGTAGTATGATAGGTGTTTTACAGGGTCAGTCATAGTAGTATGATAGGTGTTTTACAGGGTCAGTCATAGTAGTATGATAGGTGTTGTTTTACAGGGTCAGCCATAGTAGTATGATAGGTGTTGTTTTACAGGGTCAGCCATAGTAGTATGATAGGTGCAGTGTAATGTGTTGTTTTACAGGGTCAGTCATAGTAGTATGATAGGTGTTGTTTTACAGGGTCAGTCATAGTAGTATGATAGGTGTTGTTTTACAGGGTCAGCCATAGTAGTATGATAGGTGTTGTTTTACAGGGTCAGTCATAGTAGTATGATAGGTGTTGTTAAACAGGGTCAGCCATAGTAGTATGATAGGTGTTGTTTTACAGGGTCAGCCATAGTAGTATGATAGGTGTTGTTTTACAGGGTCAGCCATAGTAGTATGATAGGTGCAGTGTAATATGTTGTTTTACAGGGTCAGTCATAGTAGTATGATAGGTGTTGTTTTACAGGGTCAGTCATAGTAGTATGATAGGTGTTGTTTTACAGGGTCAGTCATAGTAGTATGATAGGTGTTGTTTTACAGGGTCAGCCATAGTAGTATGATAGGTGTTGTTTTACAGGGTCAGCCATAGTAGTATGATAGGTGCAGTGTAATGTATTGTTTTGCAGGGTCAGCCATAGTAGTACAGTGCCCCGGAGCAAATTAGGGTTACGTGCCTTACTCAAGGGCACATCGGCAGACTTTTCAACTTGTCGATTCGGGTATTCAAACCAGCAACCCTTAGGTTGACAGAGCTTCAAGAAATTTGAAAGAATATTGTCAAATAATCTGTATAAAAATTTACACAATCCAGGTGTGCCAATGTGGCACTTGGAGATGTGTGAAATGTACTCCTCGGTCTGAAGTGTCCCCACGTGCGCCAGCAAATAGCTAGCTTCTCACGTGGAGCCGACTGATTAGCCAGATCAGGAGGGCTCCCGAGCAAGGCAGAGGTTCTGAGTTCGCGCCAGGTATGGACTGAATTGGGAAGAAGTGGCACTCGCTAAGCAAGCAGCGTGATGTCCTTCACACAAATCTCTTATTGAGAGACTTGCCCAGAAAGAGTCACAGCTGTAACCGCTGCCAAAGGTGATTCTAACATGTATTGACTCAGGGGGGGTGAATACTTACCTAATTCAAGGTATATTTGTGTTTTAATTTTTCATTCATGTTAAAGAATACAAATGTTTCTTCCACTTTGAAATTACAGACTATTTTGTGTAGATCATTGTAGAATTAAATACATTTTAATCCGACAACAAAATGTGAAGAAATCCAAGGGGGTGAAACTTGATGATACCCACTGTACAGGTATTGGAGAGATGCAGGGAGACTGCCACACAGGCTCCCAGAGAGTAGATACTGTGGGGGTTTAAATGCCTTCCACAAGAGCTCCCGAGTGGCACAGCAGTCTAAGGCACTGCATCTCAGTGGCACAGCAGTCTAAGGCACTGCATCTCAGTGGCACAGCAGTCTAAGGCACTGCATCTCAGTGGCACAGCAGTCTAAGGCACTGCATCTCAGTGGCACAGCAGTCTAAGGCACTGCATCTCAGTGCCACAGCAGTCTAAGGCACTGCATCTCAGTGGCACAACAGTCTAAGGCACTGCATCTCAGTGGCACAGCAGTCTAAGGCACTGCATCTCAGTGCCACAGCAGTCTAAGGCACTGCATCTCAGTGGCACAACAGTCTAAGGCACTGCATCTCAGTGGCACAGCAGTCTAAGGCACTGCATCTCAGTGGCACAACAGTCTAAGGCACTGCATCTCAGTGGCACAGCAGTCTAAGGCACTGCATCTCAGTGCCACAGCAGTCTAAGGCACTGCATCTCAGTGGCACAACAGTCTAAGGCACTGCATCTCAGTGGCACAGCAGTCTAAGGCACTGCATCTCAGTGGCACAGCAGTCTAAGGCACTGCATCTCAGTGGCACAGCAGTCTAAGGCACTGCATCTCAGTGCCACAGCAGTCTAAGGCACTGCATCTCAGTGCCACAGCAGTCTAAGGCACTGCATCTCAGTGGCACAGCAGTCTAAGGCACTGCATCTCAGTGCCACAGCAGTCTAAGGCACTGCATCTCAGTGGCACAACAGTCTAAGGCACTGCATCTCAGTGACACAGCAGTCTAAGGCACTGCATCTCAGTGCTAGAGGTCCCATAGTGTGGCGCACAATTGGCCCAGCGTCGTCTGCCCCTGAACAAGGCAGTTAACCCACTGTTCCCCGGTAGGCCGTCATTGTAAATAAGAATTTGTTCTTACCTGACTTCCCTAGTTTAAATAAAGGTTCAATTTTTTTTTATGGTATCTAGAATTTGATACAGCCAACCCTCTGGTCGCTTTTCCGTGTGTGTGTGAGATTTTATCTCTGAAAGAGTTCATTGCGAGTACATTTTATTTTATAAGATTATTACTGCATTATTATTGTTATCATAAATCATAATTATTATTGTTATTGTTGCTTATGTAATAAATAGCATTATGTAATAAATAGCTTTTAGTAATTATATAATTGTTACTCAGTGGCCGGCTGCCGCTCTCAGATTAATAATCCTGTGCAGTAGCATTATTTACAGTAATAGTTTAAACTCATATTCAAATCTCATTGGGAGATAATCTCTGGATTGACATGATAATCCAGTCAATATGGGCCATCCCAATCCCAATCTCCTCACTGCCCTTGGCCTCGAACCGACTAGATGTCTCTCAAAGAAGACGAAAATAAAATGGAAATAAAAAAAATGGAAACTCCCCGGAGAGAGAGAGAGAGGGAGAGAGAGAGAGAGGTACAGACTCAGTGAGCACAGTCTGGCTATAGAGACCGGTCGTCACAGACAAACCTGGCTGCCCAGAGAGGACAGGCTGTGCTCACTCTGCTCCAGGGGAGAGGTAGAGGTGCATTTCCTCCTACACTGTGACAAATACTCAGACCTAAGAGCATATTTCTTTCCCAAAATTATAACTCAATACAAAGAATTTGAAACTATAAAAGATGAAGAAAAAATCAAATATTTATTGGGTGAAAAGCCAAAATGTGCAGTTTTGGCAGCCAAATATGTGTCCCCCTGCCACAACCTGAGGGACAGCCAGTGAAAAATGCAAAGTAATGTTGATAATATTTCCCATTTAGCTTAGTTTTGTTTTGTCTTTCATACCAGGTCATATGTCTTCTCAGTCATATTGACACTGGTCTACTACTGTTGATTTAATGTATTGTTGTTCTGATTAATATTGTTGTTGTAGCTGTTATTAATGGTAATCCCATGTCCACTACTACTATTATTCTTACTGTTGGTCCCACCATTTATTTATATATAAATATATATATATATTTTGTATATATATACATATATATTAGATTTTTATTTTTCGATATGTATACTTTGACAATGTAAGTAATAATGAACTTGCCATGTCAATAAAGTCAATTGAATTGGAGAGAGAGAGAGAGAGAGAGAGAGAGAGAGAGAGAGAGAGAGAGAGAGAGAGAGAGAGAGAGAGAGAGAGAGAGAGAGAGAGAGAGAGAGAGAGAGAGAGAGAGAGAGAGAGAGAGAGAGAGAGAGAGAGAGAGAGAGAGAGAGAGAGAGAGAGAGAGAGAGAGAGAGAGAGAGAGAGAGAGAGAGAGAGAGAGAGAGAGAGAGAGAGAGAGAGAGAGAGAGAGAGAGAGGAATCTAGATCTTTTGCCCTGACAGTAAATCTCAGTACAAAAAAAAATTATGGTGGACCACAAATACAAATTCCATCTGGAAACCGTTGCCCTAGAGCACACAAAAAAAACTATACAAACCTCAGCCTAAACATCAGCACCACAGGTAACTTCCACAAAGCTGTGAAAGACCTGAGAGACAAGGCAAAAAGGAACATAAAATTAGGATCAATTAGGAGCTGGCTAAAAATACTTGAATCAGTTGTAGAACCCATTGCCCTTTATAGTTGTGAGGTCTGGGGTCCGCTCACCAACCAAGAAATAAAAGAGAATTACTTGACAAATTGGAAAGAATTAACAAAAAAACAGAGAAAACTAGAATGCTATTTGGCCCTAAACAGAGAGTACACAGTGGCAGAATATCTCACCACTGTGACTGACCCAAACTTAAGGAAAACTTTGAGTATGTACAGACTCAGTGAGCATAGACTTGCTATTGAGAAAGGTCTCCGTAGGCAGACCTGGCTCTCAAGAGAAGACAGACTATGTGCACACTGCCCACAAAATGAGGTGGAAACTCAGCTGCACTTCCTAACCTCCTGCCAAATGTATGACCATATTAGAGACACATATTTCCCTCAGATTACACAGACCCACAAAGAATTCAAAAACAAGTGTGCCATCACGGCAACCAGTTTATTTTTAGTCTAATGTTTACTGTAACCTTTTTTATTGAGAGAGAGAGAGAGAGAGAGAGAGAGAGAGAGAGAGAGAGAGAGAGAGAGAGAGAGAGAGAGAGAGAGAGAGAGAGAGAGAGAGAGAGAGAGAGAGAGAGAGAGAGAGAGAGAGAGAGAGAGAGAGAGAGGGGGAGAGGGAGAGAGAGAGAGAGAGAGAGAGAGAGAGAGAGAGAGAGAGAGAGAGAGAGAGAGAGAGAGAGAGAGAGAGAGAGAGAGAGAGAGAGAGAGAGAGAGAGAGAGAGAGAGAGAGAGACAGAGAGAGAGGGAGAGAGATGGAGAGGGGGAGAGGGAGAGAGATGGAGAGGGGGAGAGGGAGAGAGAGAGAGACGGAGAGGGGGAGAGAGAGAGAGAGAGTGACGGAGAGAGAGAGACGGAGAGAGACTTGGAGAAAGACATGGAGAGAGACATGGAGAGAGAGCGCACCCCTATAGATGTGTTTGGGTCAGCTGGTTCTGCATTGGGTCAGCTGGTTCTGCATTGGGTCAGCTGGTTCTGCATTGAGTTAGCTGGTTCTACATTGGGTCAGCTGGTTCTGCATTGGGTCAGCTGGTTCTGCATTGGGTCAGCTGGTTCTGCATTGAGTTAGCTGGTTCTACATTGGGTCAGCTGGTTTTACATTGGGTTGCTGGTTCTGCATTGAGTTAGCTGGTTCTGCATTGGGTCAGCTGGTTCTGCATTGAGTTAGCTGGTTCTGCATTGAGTTAGCTGGTTCTGCATTGGGTCAGCTGGTTCTGCATTGAATTCAGCTGGTTCTACATTGGGTCAGCTGGTTCTACATTGGGTCAGCTGGTTCTGCATTGGGTCAGCTGGTTCTACATTGGGTCAGCTGGTTCTGCATTGTGTCAGCTGGTTCTGTATTGGGTCAGCTGGTTCTACATTGGGTCAGCTGGTTCTGCATTGGGTCAGCTGGTTCTGCATTGAGTTAGCTGGTTCTGCATTGGGTCAGCTGGTTCTACATTGGGTCAGCTGGTTCTGCATTGGGTCAGCTGGTTCTGCATTGAGTTAGCTGGTTCTACATTGGGTCAGCTGGTTCTGCATTGGGTCAACTGGTTCTACGTTGAGTCAGCTGGTTCTACGTTGGGTCAGCTGGTTCTGCATTGGGTCAGCTTGTTCTGTATTGGGTCAGCTGGTTCTGTATTGGGTCAGCTGGTTCTACGTTGGGTCAACTGGTTCTGCATTGGGTCAGCTGGTTCTGTATTGAGTCAGCTGGTTCTATGTTGGGTCAGCTGGTTCTACGTTGGGTCAGCTGGTTCTACATTGGATCAGCTGGTTCTACATTGGATCAGCTGGTTCTGTATTGGGTCAGCTGGTTCTACATTGGGTCAGCTGGTTCTGCATTGGATCAGCTGGTTCTACTGGTTCTGCATTGGGTCAGCTGGTTCTGCATTGGGTCAGCTGGTTCTGTATTGGGTCAGCTGGTTCTACTGGTTCTGCATTGGGTCAGCTGGTTCTGCATTGGGTCAGCTGGTTCTGCATTGGGTCAACTGGTTCTGTATTGGGTCAGCTGGTTCTACTGGTTCTGCATTGGGTCAGCTGGTTCTGCATTGGGTCAGCTGGTTCTACATTGGGTCAGCTGGTTCTGCATTGGATCAGCTGGTTCTGCATTTGGGTCTGCTGGTTCTACATTGGGTCAGCTGGTTCTAAATTGGATCAGCTGGTTCTGCATTTGGGTCTGCTGGTTCTACATTGGGTCAACTGGTTCTACATTGGGTCAGCTGGTTCTACTGGTTCTACATTGGGTCAGATGGTTCTACATTGGGTCAGCTGGTTCTACTGGTTCTACATTGGGTCAGCTGGTTCTACTGGTTCTGTATTGGGTCAGCTGGTTCTGTATTGGGTCAGCTGGTTCTACGTTGGGTCAACTGGTTCTACGATGGGTCAGCTGGTTCTGCATTGGGTCAACTGGTTCTGTATTGGGTCAGCTGGTTCTGCATTGGGTCAGCTGGTTCTGTATTGGGTCAGCTGGTTCTACGTTGGGTCAACTGGTTCTGTATTGGGTCAGTTGGTTCTACATTGGGTCAGCTGGTTCTGCATTGGGTCAGCTGGTTCTGTATTGGGTCAGCTGGTTCTGCATTGGGTCAGCTGGTTCTGTATTGAGTCAGCTGGTTCTATGTTGGGTCAACTGGTTCTACATTGGATCAGCTGGTTCTACTGGTTCTACATTGGGTCAGCTGGTTCTACGTTGGGTCAACTGGTTCTACGATGGGTCAGCTGGTTCTGCATTGGGTCAACTGGTTCTGTATTGGGTCAGCTGGTTCTGCATTGGGTCAGCTGGTTCTGTATTGGGTCAGCTGGTTCTACGTTGGGTCAACTGGTTCTGTATTGGGTCAGTTGGTTCTACATTGGGTCAGCTGGTTCTGCATTGGGTCAGCTGGTTCTGTATTGGGTCAGCTGGTTCTGCATTGGGTCAGCTGGTTCTGTATTGAGTCAGCTGGTTCTATGTTGGGTCAACTGGTTCTACATTGGATCAGCTGGTTCTACTGGTTCTACATTGGGTCAGCTGGTTCTACTGGTTCTACATTGGGTCAGCTGGTTCTACTGGTTCTACATTGGGTCAGATGGTTCTACATTGGGTCAGCTGGTTCTGTATTGGGTCAGCTGGTTCTGCATTGGGTCAGCTGGTTCTGTATTGGGTCAGCTGGTTCTACATTGGGTCAGCTGGTTCTACATTGGATCAGCTGGTTCTACTGGTTCTACATTGGGTCAGCTGGTTCTACTGGTTCTACATTGGGTCAGATGGTTCTACATTGGGTCAGCTGGTTCTACTGGTTCTACATTGGGTCAGCTGGTTCTACTGGTTCTGTATTGGGTCAGCTGGTTCTGTATTGGGTCAGCTGGTTCTACATTGGGTCAGCTGGTTCTGTATTGGGTCAGCTGGTTCTACGTTGGGTCAACTGGTTCTACGATGGGTCAGCTGGTTCTGCATTGGGTCAACTGGTTCTGTATTGGGTCAGCTGGTTCTGCATTGGGTCAGCTGGTTCTGTATTGGGTCAGCTGGTTCTACGTTGGGTCAACTGGTTCTGTATTGGGTCAGTTGGTTCTACATTGGGTCAGCTGGTTCTGCATTGGGTCAGCTGGTTCTGTATTGGGTCAGCTGGTTCTGCATTGGGTCAGCTGGTTCTGTATTGAGTCAGCTGGTTCTATGTTGGGTCAACTGGTTCTACATTGGATCAGCTGGTTCTACTGGTTCTACATTGGGTCAGCTGGTTCTACTGGTTCTACATTGGGTCAGCTGGTTCTACTGGTTCTACATTGGGTCAGATGGTTCTACATTGGGTCAGCTGGTTCTGTATTGGGTCAGCTGGTTCTGCATTGGGTCAGCTGGTTCTGTATTGGGTCAGCTGGTTCTACATTGGGTCAGCTGGTTCTACATTGGATCAGCTGGTTCTACTGGTTCTACATTGGGTCAGCTGGTTCTACTGGTTCTACATTGGGTCAGATGGTTCTACATTGGGTCAGCTGGTTCTACTGGTTCTACATTGGGTCAGCTGGTTCTACTGGTTCTGTATTGGGTCAGCTGGTTCTGTATTGGGTCAGCTGGTTCTACATTGGGTCAGCTGGTTCTGTATTGGGTCAGCTGGTTCTGTATTGGGTCAGCTGGTTCTGTATTGGGTCAGCTGGTTCTACATTGGGTCAGCTGGTTCTGTATTGGGTCAGCTGGTTCTGTATTGGGTTAGTAATGTACTAAAACCCCTGACTACCTTGGATCAGCAGAGACCCAGAGACAGGCAGGGAACGCAGAAGATGCCGAGCCTGAACATATACAGCCAAGGGTACTGATTGAACAAACTCTGTGGGTACCAACCAGTCCTAATCGGACAGCAGTGCATCCTGACTGGCCCTGATTGGACCAACACAGTCCTGACTGGCCCTGATTGGACCAACACAGTTCTGACCAGGCCTGATTGGACCAACACAGTTCTGACCAGGCCTGATTGGACCAACACAGTTCTGACCAGCCCTGATTGGACCAACACAGTCCTGACTGGCCCTGATTGGACCAACACAGTTCTGACCAGGCCTGATTGGACCAACACAGTTCTGACCAGGCCTGATTGGACCAACACAGTTCTGACTGGCCCTGATTGGACCAACACAGTTCTGACCAGGCCTGATTGGACCAACACAGTTCTGACTGGCCCTGATTGGACCAACACAGTTCTGACCAGGCCTGATTGGACCAACACAGTTCTGACCAGGCCTGATTGAACCAACCGTAAGTTTTCTCACTGACATCAGCCTCGCTCTGTAGGTCAGCATCCTCACGTGCTTGTAGAGAAGCCATCCCTCAACTCTCTTCCCACCCCGCACCTCTCCTCACTCCCCTCAACTCTCCTCCCATCCCTCATCTCTCCTCCCATCCCTCAACTCTCCACCCATCCCTCACCTCTCATCCCATCCCTCACCTCTCCTCCCAACCCTCACCTCTCCTCCCATCCCTCACCTCTCCTCCCAACCCTCTCCTCTCATCCCATCCCTCAACTCTCCACCCATCCCTCACCTCTCATCCCATCCCTCACCTCTCCTCCCAACCCTCACCTCTCCTCCCATCCCTCACCTCTCCTCCCAACCCTCTCCTCTCCTCCCATCCCTCACCTCTCCTCACATCCCTCACCTCTCCTCCCTCACCTCTCCTGTCCTCCCTCACCTCTCCTCACATCCCTCTCCTCTCCTCCCATCCCTCACCTCTCCTCACATCCCTCACCTCTCCTCCCTCACCTCTCCTGTCCTCCCATCCCTGACCTCTCCTCCCATCCCTCATTTCTCCTCCCATCCCTCACTTCTCCTCCCATCCCTCACCTCTCCTCCCATCCCTCACCTCCCATCCCATCCCTCACCTCTCCTCCCATCTCTCACCTCTCCTCCCATCCCTCACCTCACCTCTCTTCCCTCACCTCTCCTCCCATCCCTCACCCCTCCTCCCATCCCTCACCTCTCCTCCCATCCCTCATCTCTCCTCCCATCCCTCACCTCACCTCTCCTCCCTCACCTCACCTCTCCTCCCTCACCTCTCCTCCCATCCCTCACCCCTCCTCCCATCCCATCCCTCACCTCTCCTCCCATCCCTCACCTCTCCTCCCATCCCTCACCTCTCCTCCCATCCCTCACTTCTCCTACCATCCCTCACCCCTCCTCCCATCCTTCACCTCCCATCCCATCCCTCACTTCTCCTCCCATCCCTCTCTCCTACCATCCCATCCCTCACCTCTCCTCTCCTCACTCCCCTCACCTCTCCTCCCATCCCATCTAATCCCTCACCTCTCCTCTCCTCACTCCTCTCACTTCTCCTCCCATCCCTCACCTCTCTTCCCATCCCTCACCTCTCCTCCCATCCCTCACCTCTCCTCACTCCCCTCACCTCTCCTCCCATCCCTCACCTCTCCTCCCACCCCTCACCTCTCCTCACTCCCCTCACCTCCCATCCCCCTCCTCCCATCCCTCACCTCTCCTCACTCCCCTCACCTCCCATCCCATCCCTCACTTCTCCTCCCATCCCTCACCTCTCCTACCATCCCATCCCTCACCTCTCCTCTCCTCACTCCCCTCACCTCTCCTCCCATCCCTCACCTCTCCTCCCACCCCTCACCTCTCCTCACTCCCCTCACCTCCCATCCCCCTCCTCCCATCCCTCACCTCTCCTCATTCCCCTCACCTCACCTCCCATCCCTCAGCTCTCCTCACGCCCCTCACCTCACCTCCCCTCACCTCTTCTCTTGAGAAATTCCCCAAAGTTCCCTGATGCTTCCCAAGGTACCTTTGTCTATTGAAAGGCCCTAATTACTGTCAGCCTGCTGGAGAGGAAGCTACACCTACTCAATCCTTCGTCACTCTCTGCCAAATCAAATAAAGGCCCAATTATTGATAAATGAAGAGTGTTTTTTGCTGGAGCCTTGCCTCGAGTGGGGCTGTGCATCTGTCGCTGTGGACGGGCTGTGCTCGGCCTGCAGGACTCATTCATGTGAGACACAGCATCCTGGGCATTCATCATGCATCTATAGGGGTGCTCTCTGTCTCTGTCTCTGTCTCTGTCTCTGTCTCTGTCTCTGTCTCTGTCTCTGTCAATTCAATTCAATTCAAGGGGCTTTATTGGCATGGGAAACATGTGTTAACATTGCCAAAGCAAGTGAGGTAGATATTATACAAAAGTGAAATAAACAATACAAATTAACAGTAAACATTACACATACAGAAGTTTCAAAACAATAAAGACATTACAAATGTTATATTATATATATACAGTGTTGTAACAATGTACAAATGGTTAAAGCACACAAGTTAAAATAAATAAGCATAAATATGGGTTGTATTTACAATGGTGTTTGTTCTTCACTGGTTGCCCTTTTCTTGTGGCAACAGGTCACAAATCTTGCTGCTGTGATGGCACACTGTGGAATTTCTCCCAGTAGATATGGGAGTTTATCAAAATTGGATTTGTTTTCAAATTCTTTGTGGGTCTGTGTAATCTGAGGGAAATATGTCTCTCTAATATGGTCATACATTGGGCAGGAGGTTAGGAAGTGCAGCTCAGTTTCCACCTCATTTTGTGGGCAGTGTGCACATAGCCTGTCTTCTCTTGAGAGCCATGTCTGCCTACGGCGGCCTTTCTCAATAGCAAGGCTATGCTCACTGAGTCTGTACATAGTCAAAGCTTTCCTTAAGTTTGGGTCAGTCACAGTGGTCAGGTATTCTGCCACTGTGTACTCTCTGTTTAGGGCCAAATAGCATTCTAGTTTGCTCTGTTTTTTTGTTAATTCTTTCCAATGTGTCAAGTAATTATCTTTTTATTATCTCTCTCTCTCTCTCTCTCTCTCTCTCTCTCTCTCTCTCTCTCTCTCTCTCTCTCTCTCTCTCTCTCTCTCTCTCTCTCTCTCTCACACTCTCTGTCTCTCTCTCTCTCTCTCTCACACTCTCTGTCTCTCTCTCTCTCTGTCTCTGTCTCTGTCTCTCTCTCTCTATCTGTCTCTCTCTCTCTCTCTCTCTATGTCTCTCTCTCTCTGTCTCTCTCCATGCCTCACTCTCTCTCCCTGTCTCTCTGTCTCTCTCTCTCTCTCTCTCCCTCTCTCTCTCTGTCTCTCTCTCTCTCCCCCTGTCTCTCTCTCTCTGTCTCTCCCCCTGTCTCACTCTCTCTCTCCCCCTGTCTTTCTCTATCTCTCTCTCTCTCTCTCTCAATTCAAGGGCTTTATTGGCATGGGAAACATATGTTAACCTTGCCAAAGCAAGTGAAGTAGATAATATACAAAAGTGAAATAAACAATAAAAATGAACAGTAATCATTACACTCACAGAAGTTCCAAAATAATAAATACATTACAAATGTCATATTATGTATATATACAGTGTTGTAATGATGTGCAAATAGTTAAAGTACAAAAGAGAAAATAAATCAACATAAATATGGGTTGTATTTACAATGGTGTTTGTTCTTCACTGGTTGCCCTTGTGACAACAAGTTACAAATCTTGCTGCTGTGATGGCACACTGTGGTATTTCACCCAGTAGATATTTGAGTTTATCAAAATCGGGTTTTGTTTTCGAAATCTTTTATCAATGTATTTTTAACCTTACGCTTGATGTGAAGGAAATCCCCAAGTTATGGAACTCTGCTTTTGTACTGCCTCTCCTGAAAGGTGGAGATCCCTCGCTACTTGACAACTGTCGACACATATCAACATCGCCTGTACTGTCAAAGGTACTGGAGTCCTTAGTTAGTAGGCAGCTGATGGCCTACTTCCAAGAAAACAACATCTTAAATGGAATGCAATCAGGTTTTAGGTCTGGCCACAGCACTGTTTCAGCAACATTGAAGGTTTTAAATGACATCCATTGTGCTCTTGATAAGAAGTTACATTGTGTTGTCTGTCTTTATTGATTTGTCGAAGGCTTTTGACACCGTGGACCATGCTGTGTTAGTGCAAAGGTTAAAATGTTGTGGAATTATGGGTCATGCTCTAGATTGGTTTATAAATTACCTATCAAATCGTACACAATGTGTAATGGGGGATGGTTGTAAATCTGAGTCCACAGAGGTGTGTCCATAGAGGTGTGTCCATAGAGGTGTGTCCATAGAGGTGTGTCCACAGAGGTGTGTCCATAGAGGTGTGTCCACAGAGGTGTGTCCATAGAGGTGTGTCCATAGAGGTGTGTCCACAGAGGTGTGTCCATAGAGGTGTGTCCACAGAGGTGTGTCCATTGAGGTGTGTCCATAGAGGTGTGTCCATAGAGGTGTGTCCATAGAGGTGTGTCCATAGAGGTGTGCTCAGGTGTTCCACAAGGTTCCATTTTGGGCCCACTGTTGTTCCTTTTGTATATCAACAACATTGGGGATCTTATTGAAACAGCGGATGATTTTTATGCAGATGATACTGTTCTTTATTCAAGTGGCAGTAGTTTATCTTTAGCTTTTGAAAATGCCCAAATAGCGTTTAACATCATACAACAGAATCTGTATGATTTAAAGCTGGTTCTGAATTCGGGTAAAACTAAATGCATGGTATTTTCAAAGGCCAGGCATGTTACCAATCATGTCATTGCTACATCGGCTGGATATACTATAGAGCAAGTTAAAGTGTACAAATATTTGGGTGAGTGGGTTGATGACAAGCTGAGCTTCACTGTTCATGTAGAGAACTTGATAAGGAAGCTCAAGCTGAAAATAGGATTTTATTACCGGCATAAGGTTTGTTTTTCTCTGGAGGCCAGGAAGGAGCTGGTACGATGTACATTACTGGCAGTATACACTGATTTATAAGGCCGTATTGGGGCAAAATGCCATTTTATCTCTGTTCTTTGTTAATCAGTTCGGTAAATAAATATCAATTATGGTCCCATTCTCATTTGCTTCTAACAGAACCAAGAATTAGAACAAGTCATGGTAGAAATAGTTTTAGTTACTTAGCTCCGTGGTCCTGGAATTCTCTCCTGAACATTTTAAAATGTGATGATCTAGTTTCGTTGGTGGCGTTTAAACACTTGATCGATGTATATATATATATCATAGAAGAGTAATTGTCTTTTGTGTATGTAAGTTGTTTTGTCTGAAACGTTGTTCCCCCGTGCTGCTATTGGACCAGGTCTCTCTTGGAAAAGAGATGTTAATGAGAAAAACCCTGTATAAATAAAGGTTAAATAAAACATTTATAAAAGTAGTCTACAGTACTGCTGCCAAGAGATGAGCTATATGTGTCCCTACCATAGGAGTCCCCTCTTGAAACCTACCACTGACTATGTACGTACCCAGCGTACGACAGAGCTGCAGGAGTTGTGACCCGTTTTTGTTGGTTATGTTGTCATAGTTGTGCCTAGGGGGGCGTATGGGGGATCGAATGCCGTCACCACCATTCAGGCGTTTGTCCCCCTGTGTGCTGAGGGTGTCAGGTTCTTGTCCGGTTCTGGCATTTAGGTCGCCACAGACTAGTACATGTCCCTGGGCCTGGAAATGATTGATTTCCCCCTCCAGGATGGAGAAGCTGTCATCGTTAAAGTATGGGGATTCTAGTGGGGGGATATAGGTAGCACACAGGAGGACAATTTTCTCTGTTAAGATTATTTCCTTTTGAATTTCTAGCCAAATGTAAAATGTTCCTGTTTTGATTAATTTAATGTAGTGAGTTAGGTCTGCTCTATACCAAATTAGCATACCCCCTGAGTCCCTTCCCTGTTTCACACCTGGTAGTTTGGTGGATGGGACTACCAGCTCTCTGTAACCTAGAGGACAACCAGTGGGTCCATCTCCTCCATACCTTGTTTCACACCTGGTAGTTTGGTGGAAGGGACTACCCGCTCTCTGTAACCTAGAGGGCAACCAGTGGGTCCGTCTCCTCTATACCACCCACCTGGTAGTTTGGTGTATGGGACCACCAGCTCTCTGTAACCTAGAGGGAAACCAGTGGGTCCGTCTCCTCTATACCACCCACCTGGTAGTGTGGTGGATGGGACTACCATCTCTCTGTAACCTAGAGGGCAACCAGTGGGTCCGTCTCCTCTATACCACCCACCTGGTAGTTTGGTGGATGGGACTACCAGCTCTCTGTAACCCAGAGGGCAACCAGTGTGTCCGTCTCCTCTATACCACCCACCTGGTAGTTTGGTGGATGGGACTACCAGCTCTCTGTAACCCAGAGGGCAACCAGTGGGTCAGTCTCCTCTTATACCATGTTTATTGTCCAGGTTCCTGCTCTTCAGGCCAAAGGCAGATGACCTCAGGCCTTGGATATTCCAGGATGAGATAGTGAAGGCTTTGTGTTCCATAAAGTGTCCAATGTTGTTGGCCGTGTGGTTTGGCCTCAGGCCAGTAAGTGTGAGCAGAGCCTGCTGAGCATCTGGTACATGCCATTGGCTTGGGCTAGTGTAAGACTGGGGGTTGGGCCTGTTTGCCCCCTCACTGCCTGGGCGTATGACTTTCATGTTGACGCCCTCTTTGCGGGGGTGGGGTGCATGGGGTGGGCAGGAGATTAGACAATCTGAGGGGGCCTAAATGGGGTGTGGGCATGGTTGACTTGGGGGGGGGGGGGGGGGTTGATTGGTTGGGGTGGGGGTGTGGATGTGGTTGGTGGTGTTGTGGTCTGGATGTAGGTCCTCTCGGCGTGGGTCCTCTACGTATAGGTCCGGAAGGGGTGGTGGGGGGGGGGGGTTCTTGTGTATATTTCCTGTTTGAGTCCATAAGGACACAATCTGTGTCTTGTGTATGTCCTCAGTGGGTGTGGGGGGGTTGTCAGGAGGGCTTTCAGGGTGACTCAGGGGGGGTGCTCAGAGGGGGTGAGGTCACCTGGGCTTGGGGTTCTTAATTTGTCTGTCCCGCTGTGATGTCGACGTGGTCAGGGTCTGGTGTGGGCTGTTCTGCTGGCTTCTCTGCGGGGGTGGCCACCTCTCTAGTGGGTTGGTCTCTGTCCCTCCATCCCCCTCACCCTCTCCTCCAGCAGTCTGATCCTCTCCTCCATCCCCCTCAACCTCTCCTCCAGCAGTCTGATCCTCTCCTCCATCCCCCTCTCCCTCTCCTCCAGCAGTCTGATCCTCTCCTCCATCCCCCTCAACCTCTCCTCCAGCAGTCTGATCCTCTCCTCCATCCCCCTCTCCCTCTCCTCCAGCAGTCTGACCCTCTCCTCCATCCCCCTCACCCTCTCCTCCAGCAGTCTGATCCTCTCCTCCATCCCCCTCACCCTCTCCTCCAGCAGTCTGATCCTCTCCTCCATCACCCTCAACCTCTCCTCCAGCAGTCTGATCCTCTCCTCCATCACCCTCAACCTCTCCTCCAGCAGTCTGATCCTCTCCTCCATCCCCCTCACCCTCTCCTCCAGCAGTCTGATCCTCTCCTCCATCCCCCTCACCCTCTCCTCCAGCAGTCTGATCCTCTCCTCCATCCCCCTCACCCTCTTCTCCAGCAGTCTGACCCTCTCCTCCATCCCCCTCACCCTCTTCTCCAGCAGTCTGATCCTCTCCTCCATCCCCCACACCCTCTTCTCCAGCAGTCTGATCCTCTCCTCCATCACCCTCAACCTCTCCTCCAGCAGTCTGATCCTCTCCTCCAGCAGTCTGATCCTCTCCTCCATCCCCCTCACCCTCTCCTCCAGCAGTCTGATCCTCTCCTCCATCCCCCTCACCCTCTCCTCCAGCAGTCTGATCCTCTCCTCCATCACCCTCAACCTCTCCTCCAGCAATCTGATCCTCTCCTCCATCCCCCTCACCCTCTCCTCCAGCAGTCTGATCCTCTCCTCCATCCCCCTCACCCTCTCCTCCAGCAGTCTGATCCTCTCCCTCCATCCCCCTCAACCTCTCCTCCAGCAGTCTGATCCTCTCCCTCCATCCCCCTCAACCTCTCCTCCAGCAGTCTGATCCTCTCCTCCATCACCCTCACCCTCTCCTCCAGCAGTCTGATCCTCTCCTCCAGCAGTCTGATCCTCTCCTCCATCCCCCTCTCCCTCTCCTCCAGCAGTCTGATCCTCTCCTCCAGCAGTCTGATCCTCTCCCTCCATCCCCCTCAACCTCTCCTCCAGCAGTCTGATCCTCTCCTCCATCACCCTCACCCTCTCCTCCAGCAGTCTGATCCTCTCCTCCAGTGCTCTGTTCTTCTCCTGCTTCTGCTCTTTCTCCTGTTGAAGTTGTCTCACCACAGTCCAGAATGCAGATATGTCTCTCTCCACCTCCAGTACTCCGGGTCTGGTTAAGGGGGTGTTGTTGTGCTGGACTGTTGTCTGGGTCTGTGCTGACTGGAGTGTAATCACCTGCTGTTCCAGCTCCACCTGCCTTACCTCCAGCTGGGTAAATGTATCCTTCATTTTAATGAGGGAGTAGTACTCTGTGCTGGGAGGTTGACTTTCCGCTTGGGGTTGCTCGTCCGAGGGGTTATATAATGAAGAGGTCTGGTCTGACCCGCTCTGGGTCGGGCTTCTCCTGCTGAGCTAATTCTTTGATTCGGTGAAAGTCCAGCTGAAACTGTTTGGGGTTGCCCTGTACCAATACTGTTCCAGACTTATAGAGATTTACGTTAGCTGACTCAGAGTCCTCGTTGTCTAGTATCCTGAGTTTCCACCGCTCAGTAACACCCCCTCTCTTAACAGAGGGGTAGTGGGCTAATATAGCACTGTGCCGTGCCAGGGGATGGTCTGGTTAATATTGCACTGTGCCATGCCAGGGGATGGTTTGTGTTGAAGATGAGGTTGCTGATGTTCCCATTTTTATAATAGTCAGCAAAAAGTGTCTCTTGATTTTCCATAAGGAGCTTCATTTTGTGATCTTTTCTTGCCTTATCATTCTTTACATACAGGCAGCTTCTAAGGCCTCTCCATTTGGTTGGAGTAGCCTGTTTGAGTCTCCTGCCATTGTTGGGCTAAAGGGCTTTGACACCTCTCACTTGACACGTCAGTGCTAATTGAAGTTGTATCAAGCTTGGCAGCCTTAACTCAGCATTCAGACCTTATAAAGTAAAATATATGATTGTAATGTATTTTTCTTCTTGGCTTTTGGAAATAAAATATAGCTTCAGACTAAACATTACTCACTCAGTTCCTGGTTGGATGGTGTTTTCAGGTTTCTGTTGTTTTCCAGAACATTTGATGTATAGTTTTGGAATCATACTCTTTGGTAGTTGTAAATCTTCCAAGTGATTCTGTAATTCCGTCCAAAATCAGGTTGTAGGTATTGAGTTTTGATTTGGAGTGAATGTTATGTTGTGGAGGGTAGTATCCTGTATATGTCCTGGTGATATAGTGAATGTTATGTTGTGGAGGGTAGTATCCTGTATATGTCCTGGTGATATAGTGAATGTTATGTTGTGGAGGGTAGTATCCTGTATATGTCCTGGTGACATAGTGTTGTGGAGGGTAGTATCCTGTATATGTCCTGGTGACATAGTGAAGGTTATGTTGTAGAGGGTAGCATCCTGTATATGTCCTGGTGACATAGTGTTGTGGAGGGTAGTATCCTGTATATGTCCTGGTGACATAGTGAAGGTTATGTTGTAGAGGGTAGCATGCTGTATATGTCCTGGTGACATAGTGAAGATTATGTTGTGGAGGGTAGTATCCTGTATATGTCCTGGTGATATAGTGAAGGTTATGTTGTAGAGGGTAGCATCCTGTATATGTCCTGGTGACATAGTGTTGTGGGGGGTAGTATCCTGTATATGTCCTGGTGACATAGTGAAGGTTATGTTGTAGAGGGTAGTATCCTGTATATGTCCTGGTGACATAGTGAAGATTATGTTGTGGAGGGTAGTATCCTGTATATGTCCTGGTGATATAGTGAAGGTTATGTTGTAGAGGGTAGCATCCTGTATATGTCCTGGTGACATAGTGTTGTGGAGGGTAGTATCCTGTATATGTCCTGGTGACATAGTGAAGGTTATGTTGTAGAGGGTAGCATCCTGTATATGTCCTGGTGACATAGTGTTGTGGAGGGTAGTATCCTGTATATGTCCTGGTGACATAGTGAAGGTTATGTTGTAGAGGGTAGCATCCTGTATATGTCCTGGTGACATAGTGAAGATTATGTTGTGGAGGGTAGTATCCTGTATATGTCCTGGTGATATAGTGAAGGTTATGTTGTAGAGGGTAGCATCCTGTATATGTCCTGGTGACATAGTGTTGTGGAGGGTAGCATCCTGTATATGTCCTGGTGACATAGTGAAGGTTATGTTGTGGAGGGTAGTATCCTGTATATGTCCTGGTGACATAGTGAAGGTTATGTTGTGGAGGGTAGTATCCTGTATATGTCCTGGTGACATAGTGTTGTGGAGGGTAGTATCCTGCATATGTCCTGGTGACATAGTGAAGGTTATGTTGTGGAGGGTAGTATCCTGTATATGTCCTGGTGACATAGTGTTGTGGAGGGTAGCATCCTGTATATGTCCTGGTGACATAGTGAAGGTTATGTTGTAGAGGGTAGTATCCTGTATATGTCCCTGACCAAAAATCAAAGTTTATCTAACTCTAAATCTATATTTTTGTAAGAACATACTCTGATGTTGAAAGACTCGACTCCAATGACTCCGATAGCAGGAGTCGGATTTGGAGTCGACTTCAATGACTCCGATAGCAGGAGTCGAATTTGGAGTCGACTCCAATGACTCCGATAGCAAGAGTCGGATTTGCAGTCGACTCCAATGACTCCGATAGCAAGAGTCGGATTTGGAGTCGACTCCAATGACTCCGATAGCAAGAGTCGGATTTGGAGTCGACTCCAATGACTCCGATAGCAAGAGTCGGATTTGTAGTCGACTCCAATGACTCCAATAGCAAGAGTCGGATTTGGAGTCGACTCCAAAAATCCTGGAGTCGTTCAAATTAGGTTCAACATGAAATAGAAATGTATTTTAAATGCTGTTTTGTTGTATAATCCAATCTTACATCTACAAGTTCACAGAACGGGACCGCCGAGTGCTGAAGCTCGTAGTGTGTAAAAATCGTCTGTCCTCAGTTTCAACCCTCACTACAGAGTTACAAACTGCCTCTGGAAGCAACGTCAGCACAAGAACTGTTCTTCTGGAGCTTCATGAAATGGGTTTCCATGGCAGAGCAGCCTCACACAAGCCTAAGATCACCATGTGTAATGCCAAGTCGTCGGCTGGAGTGGTGTTAAACTCGCCGCCATTGGACTCTGAAGTGATGAATCACGCTTCACCATCTGGCAGACGAATCTGGGTTTGGCGGATGCCAGGAGAACGCTACCTGCCCCAATGCATAGTGCCGACTGTAAAGTTTGGTGGAGGAGGAGTAATGGTCTGGGGCTGTTTTTCATGGTTTGGGCTAGGCCTCTTAGTTCCAGTGAAGGGAAATCTTTACGCTACAGAATGCAATGACATTCTAGACGACTTTGTGCTTCCAACTTTGTGGCAACAGATTGGGGAAAGCCCTTTCCTGTTTCAGCATGAAAATGCCCCCGTGCACAAAGAGAGGTTCATACAGAAATGGTTTGTCGAGATCGGTGCGGAAGAACTTGACTGGTCTGCACAGAGCCCTGACCTCAACCCCATCAAAAACCTTTGGGATGAATTGGAACGCCGACTGCGAGCCAGGCCTAATCGCACAACATCAGTGCCCAACGTCAACAATGCTCTTGCGGCTGAATGGAAGCAAGTCCCCGCAACAATGTTCCAACATCTAGTAGAAAACTTTCCCAGAAGACTGGAGGCTGCTATAGCAACAATGTTCCAAAATCTAGTGGAAAGCCTTCCCAGAAGACTGGAGGCTGTTATAGCAGCAATGTTCCAACATCTAGTAGAAAACCTTCCCAGAAGAGTGGAGGCTGTTATAGCAACAATGTTCCAACATCTAGTGGAAAGCCTTCCCAGAAGACTGGAGGCTGTTATAGCAGCAATGTTCCAACATCTAGTGGAAAGCCTTCCCAGAAGACTGGAGGCTGTTATAGCAGCAATGTTCCAACATCTAATGGAAAACCTTCCCAGAAGACTGGAGGCTGTTATAGCAGCAAAGGGGAGACCACCTCCATATGAATGCCCATGATCACTATATAAAGATATAGTCAAGCCTGAAACAAGCTGACAACAGTCTGACATGTTACCATATATAGACATAGTAATTTCCATGTCATACACCTTTGTATTATCAGGTAAATACATTTTATTATAAATTGTTATTTTCTGAATGTGAGATCCACATTTCTGCTTCAACATAAATCAAATATACAGTAGCTGATGAAAGGAAGTGAAGCCTGAAACAGTCTGACAGACAGTCCATTCAGGAAGTATTCAGACCTCTTGACTTTTTCCACATTATGTTACGTTACAGCAGTTAAAATACTAATCTAGTCTAAAACGGATTACTTATTTTTTTTTAAATCATCATCAATCTACATACAATACCCCATAATGACGATGCAAAAACAGGTTTAACATTTTTTTTTTTGCCTAATGTATAAAAACTGAAATACCTTATTTAAATAAGAATTCAGACTCTTTGCTATGAGACTCAAAATGGAGCTCAAGTGCATCCTGTTTCCATTGATCGGATGATCAGATGGAATTGATTTTGACTGGGGGAAGAAAAAGAAAAAAACGACTTCTCTGAACTATCATGTTTGTCACATGGAAAAAGTTTAGAGTGTGTGATGGTACCACAGTACTCTAGGTTTATGTAGTTAACAAAAAAAGCTAAAGAAACTACGCCTGTTCATTCACCATCATGCATGCTTCTCAATGAGTAGAACATTCCTGCAAAACAAACGCTTAAAAGATCTGAGGGAATTTTGACATGGATGTCAAAACTATGTAAAAAAATTTGAACTTGCAGGTGTGGTGTATTTTTATCTACACGTAACTTTGTGTCAATTATGGAATTACAAAAGTTATCTACCACTGTATAACTAAATACAAAAGGTCTCATTTCTGTACATTCACTAAAGCTGTTCAACTTAAAAAATCTCGTGATGAAATTCCATAAGGCAAAATGATAGCTAAAGGAATGGTGACCAGTATAGTTCGCGCTTACAAGCATTTTCGTATTTTCCTTGAGATGTTTCTACAACTTTATTGGAGTCCACCTGTGGTAAATTCAATTGATTAGACATGATTTGGAAAGGCACACACCTGTCTATATAAGGTCTAACAGTTGACAGTGCATGTCAGAGCAAAAACCAAGCCATGAGGTCAAAATTATTTTCTGTAGAGCTCCGAGACAGGATTGTGTCGTGGCACAGAAAAATGTTGACCGCGTTGAATGTCCCCAAGAACACAATGGCCTCCAGCATTCTTAAATGAAAGAACTGTAGAACTTTTGGGTATGCTTTTCTGCGTCAGGGACTGGGAGACTAATCAGGATCGAGTGAATGATGAACGGAGCAAAGTATTGAGAGATCCTTGATGAAAACCTGCTCCAGAGCGCTCAGGAAGGTTCACCTTCCAACAGGACAACGACCCTAAGCACACAGCCAAGACTACCCAGGAGTGGCTTCGGGACAAGTCTCTGAATGTCCTTGAGTGGCCCAGCCAGAGCCCGGACTTGAACCCAATCGAACATCTCTGGAGAGACCTGAAAATATCTGTGCAGCGACACCCCATCCAACCTGACAGAGCTTGAGAGGATCTGCAGAGAAGAATGGGAGGAACTCCCCAAATAGAGGTGTGCCAAGCTTGTAGCGTCATACCCAAGAAGTTGTAATCGCTGACAAAGGTATTTCAAAAAAGTACAGAGTAAAGGTCTGAATACTTATGTAAATGTGATATTTCTTATATTTTATTATTAATTAGTTTGATACAATTATTGATTGTTTTAACTGTTTTTCCTTTGTCCTTATGGGGTATTGTGTGTAGATGGATGATGGGGGAAAAAAACAATTAAATTTATTTTAGAAAAAGGCTGTAAAGTAACAAAATGTGAAAAAGTCAAGGGGTCTGAATACTTTTCGAATGCACTGTATACATATATAAAGTTATAGTCAAGGCTGAAACAATCTGACATATCACTATATAAAGTTATAGTCAAGGCTGAAACAATCTGACATATCACTATATAAAGTTATAGTCAAGGCTGAAACAATCTGACATATCACTATATAAAGTTATAATCATTTCCATTTCACCTTTGTGCTTTTAGGTGATAAAATAGTGTCATACACTGTCCTTTTGTTTATCCATCATTTATCAGGGTCATTTCCCCAGTGTGAGATGCTCACCAACAGGTACAGGAGTATATTGTATATTGTTGTGTATATTGTATATTGTTGTGTATATTGTATATTGTTGTGTATATTGTTGTGTATATTGTTGTGTATATTGTTGAGTATATTGTTGTGTATATTGTCGAGTATATTGTTGTGTATATTGTTGAGTATATTGTTGTGTATATTGTATATTATTGTGTATATTGTTGTGTATATTGTTGAGTATATTGTTGAGTATATTCTTGTGTATATCATTGAGTATATTGTTGTGTATATTGTATATTGTATATTGTTGTGTATATTGTTGTGTATATTGTTGTGTATATTGTTGAGTATATTGTTGAGTATATTATTGTGTATATTGTTGAGTATATTGTTGAGTATATTGCTGTGTATATTGTTGTGTATATTGTTGAGTATATTGTTGAGTATATTGTTGTGTATATTGTTGTGTATATTGTTGAGTATATTATTGTGTATATTGTTGAGTATATTGTTGAGTATATTGCTGTGTATATTGTTGAGTATTTTGTTGTGTATATTGTTGAGTATATTGTTGTGTATATTGTTGAGTATATTGTTGTGTATATTGTTGTGTATATTGTTGAGTATATTGTTGTGTATATTGTTGAGTATATTGTTGTGTATATTGTTGAGTATACTGTTGAGTATATTGTTGAGTATATTGTTGAGTATATTGTTGTGTATATTGTTGTGTATATTGTTGAGTATATTGTTGTGTATATTGTTGTGTATATTGTTGTGTATATTGTTGTGTATATTGTTGTGTATATTGTTGTGTATATTGTTGAGTATATTGTTGTGTATATTGTTGTGTATATTGTTGTGCTTGAAAGTGACTAGAATATAGGTGCTATTCCTGGTCTCCAAATATCTCCTCAGACTCCAGATAACAATCAATGAGCTAATAGAGTAGACTATTATTGCACGCGTTCGTTTCCGTTTGGTACTGCGTGAACTGCAGGACAAAAGTTATTTTTCCTGAAAATATTTGAGTAATTAGATCTGCAAGGGAATACGTGTTATCTTGCGGAGAGAGCCCCACGACGAACACTTTGAAGGGCTTCTCTTTAGCAAGGGGACGATGCCAAAATACTGGTGACAGTAATATTGCTGATATACAACCACGTGTAATTGCATTTATTTGCATTTTTTATAATGTTATGAGAAATAAATGAGTTTGTAGGCTAAAAAACAACTATACCGCGGTTGTGTAAATTAATGAAGTACTGAGAACAGTCTGGGACTCTTTTAGCACAAAGCAAAATATCCTCTATATGACTATAATTCTATACAACCTTCAGTTCAGCTATCTACCCTCATAACGTCGTGGACTGAGAAGATGTAATGTTCCTAATGAAAACTCAAGCGGAGCGTTTTAATCAGATATTTTAATAATGGGATATTAGACGAAGAGAGACTGGAAACAGGTAGTAATGTCTCCAACAACAGGTAGTAATGTCTACAACAACAGGTAGTAATGTCTACAACAACATGTAGTAATGTCTACAACAACAGGTAGTAATGTCTACAACAACATGTAGTAATGTCTACAACAACAGGTAGTAATGTCTCCAACAACAGGTAATAATGTCTCCAACAACAGGTAGTAATGTCTACAACAACAGGTAGTAATGTCTCCAACAACAGGTAGTAATGTCTACAACAACAGGTAGTAATGTCTCCAACAACAGGTAATAATGTCTACAACAACAGGTAGTAATGTCTACAACAACAGGTAGTAATGTCTACAACAACAGGTAGTAATGTCTACAACAACATGTAGTAATGTCTACAACAACAGGTAATAATGTCTATATGACTCAAGTAAAAGTGAAAGTCACCCAGTAAAGTACTACTTGAGTAAAAGTCTAAAAGTATTTGGTTTTATATATATTTAACTTATTATGGCTGGGTGGCAGTATTGAGTAGCTTGGATAAAAAGGTGCACAGAGTAAACTGCCTGCTACTCAGGCTCAGAGGCTAAGATATGCATATTATTAGTAGATTTGGATAGAAAACACTCTGAAGTTTCTAAAACGGGTTGAATGATGTCTGTGAGTATAACAGAACTCATATGGCAGGCATGTTGGTTAGGTCGGGGTGTGACTAGAGGTGGGTCATCTAGGGGATTACGTTTCTATGTTGGCCAGGTACGGTTTCCCAATCAGAGGCAGCTGTTTGTCGTTGTCTCTGATTGGGGATCATATTTCGGCAGCCATGTTCCCCATTGTGCTTTGTGGGATCTTGACTATGTATAGTTGCCTGTTAGCACTATTGTTAGCTTCACGTTTCGTTTTGAGATTTATTGTTTTTGTTTTGCTGTGAATTTCACCTAGAAATAAAAGATGTGGAACCCAGATCACGCTGCGCTTTGGTCCACTCATCATAACGAACGTGACAGAAATAGAGAAAGAGTTTGAAGAGAAACAAGGAATCAGGTAGACTAGTCTACACTACTACCACTAACCCACACAGGTAATCAGGTTAACTAGTCTACACTACTACCATTAACCCACACAGGAAATCAGGTTAACTAGTCTACACTACTACCACTAACCCACACAGGAAATCAGGTTAACTAGTCTACACTACTACCACTAACCCACACAGGGATTTAGGTTAACTAGGCTACATTACTAGCACTAACCTACACAGGGAATCAGGTTAACTAGTCTACACTACTAGCACTAACCCACACAGGGAATCAGGTTAACTAGTCTACACTACTACCACTAACCTACACAGGAAATCAGGTTAACTAGTCTACACTACTACCACTAACCCACACAGGGAATCAGGTGAACTAGTCTACACTACTATCACTAACCCACACAGGTAATCAGATAGACTAGTCTACACTACTACCACTAACCCACACAGGAAATCAGGTTAACTATTCTACACTACTATCACTAACCCACACAGGAAATCAGGTGAACTAGTCTACACTACTACCACTAACCCACAAAGGAAATCAGGTTAACTAGTCTACACTACTACCACTAACCCACACAGGAAATCAGGTGAACTAGTCTACACTACTATCACTAACCCACACAGGAAATCAGGTGAACTAGTCTACACTACTACCACTAACCCACAAAGGAAATCAGGTTAACTAGTCTACACTACTACCACTAACCCACACAGGAAATCAGGTTAACTAGTCCACACTACTAGCACTAACCCACACATGAAATCAGATAGACTAGTCTACACTACTAGCACTAACCCGCACAGGGATTTAGGTTAACTAGGCTACACTACTAGCACTAACCCACACAGGAAATCAGGTGAACTAGTCTACACTACTACCACTAACCCGCACAGGGATTTAGGTTAACTAGTCTACACTACTATCACTAACCCACACAGGAAATCAGGTGAACTAGTCTACACTACTACCACTAACCCACACAGGAAACCAGGTTAACTAGGCTACACTACTAGCACTAACCCACACAGGAAATCAGGTGAACTAGTCTACACTACTACCACTAACCCGCACAGGGATTTAGGTTAACTAGTCTACACTACTATCACTAACCCACACAGGAAACCAGGTTAACTAGTCTACACTACTATCACTAACCCACACAGGAAATCAGGTGAACTAGTCTACACTACTACCACTAACCCACACAGGAAACCAGGTTAACTAGTCTACACTACTATCACTAACCCACACAGGAAACCAGGTTAACTAGGCTACACTACTATCACTAACCCACACAGGAAACCAGGTTAACTAGGCTACACTACTATCACTAACCCACACAGGAAATCAGGTGAACTAGTCTACACTACTATCACTAACCCACACAGGAAACCAGGTTAACTAGGCTACACTACTATCACTAACCCACACAGGAAACCAGGTTAACTAGTCTACACTACTATCACTAACCCACACAGGAAACCAGGTTAACTAGGCTACACTACTATCACTAACCCACACAGCTGCAACAGCAGCCATCTCCTCCAGTGCTCAGCAGAAGCGTCCGTCCCTTAATCACTGCTGACAATTATACAGAGTGGAAGCTGCAGCACCTCAGCTGTTTCCTCCATAACCCTCCCTGTAGTGAGCTGCAGTTGGCTGTGGTTGGATGTGGCTGGTTGGCCAGCTCTGCTCTGGGTTGGAGATGGATGAGGGGACTGACTATTTCAGACACCAGCGCCCCAGTCACCACGGATACACACAGGAAACAGCCAATCCCAGCCTCTCCACAGAGGAAGTGGAAATACAAATAGATTAGACATGAAAAAATAAAATATTCTCTCTTTATCTCTCTCTCTCTCTCTCTCTCTCTCTCTCTCTCTCTCTCTCTCTCTCTCTCTCTCTCTCTCTGTCTCTCTCTCTCTGTCTCTCTCTCTCTCTCTCTCTCTCTCTTCTCTCTCTCTCTCCCTCTCTCTCTCTCTCTCTCTCTCTCTCTCTCTCTCTCTCTCTCTCTCTCTCTCTCTCTCTCTCATTCTTCAACCTCCAGCAAAATATTTCAGACAGTGAACCACGGCATTATAAATTAATATCCTAACACATTCTTGCACTGTTCCCAGCATTAATCACAGGCAATATGTGTATACCGTGTAGAGACGGTTGTTAATGCCTCAGTCCAGGTGTGGATCTAGTTTTACTCTGGTGTAGAGACGGTTGGTAATATCTCAGTCCAGGTGTGGATCTAGTTTTACTCTGGTGTAGAGACGGTTGGTAATATCTCAGACCAGGTGTGGATCTAGTTTTACTCTGGTGTAGAGACGGTTGGTAATATCTCATTCCAGGTGTGGATCTAGTTTTACTCTGGTGTAGAGACGGTTGGTAATATCTCAGACCAGGTGTGGATCTAGTTTTACTCTGGTGTAGAGACGGTTGGTAATATCTCAGACCAGGTGTGGATCTAGTTTTACTCTGGTGTAGAGACGGTTGGTAATGCCACAGTCCAGGTGTGGATCTAGTTTTACTCTGGTGTAGAGACGGTTGGTAATGCCTCAGTCCAGGTGTGGATCTAGTTTTACTCTGGTGTAGAGACGGTTGGTAATATCTCAGTCCAGGTGTGGATCTAGTTTTACTCTGGTGTAGAGACGGTTGGTAATGCCACAGTCCAGGTGTGGATCTAGTTTTACTCTGGTGTAGAGACGGTTGGTAATATCTCAGACCAGGTGTGGATCTAGTTTTACTCTGGTGTAGAGACGGTTGGTAATATCTCAGTCCAGGTGTGGATCTAGTTTTACTCTGGTGTAGAGAAGGTTGGTAATGCCTCAGTCCAGGTGTGGATCTAGTTTTACTCTGGTGTAGAGACGGTTGGTAATGCCTCAGTCCAGGTGTGGATCTAGTTTTACTCTGGTGTAGAGACGGTTGGTAATATCTCAGTCCAGGTGTGGATCTAGTTTTACTCTGGTGTAGAGACGGTTGGTAATGCCACAGTCCAGGTGTGGATCTAGTTTTACTCTGGTGTAGAGACGGTTGGTAATATCTCAGACCAGGTGTGGATCTAGTTTACTCTGGTGTAGAGACGGTTGGTAATATCTCAGTCCAGGTGTGGATCTAGTTTTACTCTGGTGTAGAGACGGTTGGTAATATCTCTGGTGTAGAGACGGTTGGTAATATCTCAGACCAGGTGTGGATCTAGTTTTACTCTGGTGTAGAGACGGTTGGTAATGCCTCAGTCCAGGTGTGGATCTAGTTTTACTCTGGAGTAGAGACGGTTGGTAATATCTCAGTCCAGGTGTGGATCTAGTTTTACTCTGGTGTAGAGACGGTTGGTAATATCTCAGACCAGGTGTGGATCTAGTTTTACTCTGGTGTAGAGACGGTTGGTAATATCTCAGTCCAGGTGTGGATCTAGTTTACTCTGGTGTAGAGACGGTTGGTAATGCCACAGTCCAGGTGTGGATCTAGTTTTACTCTGGTGTAGAGACGGTTGGTAATATCTCAGACCAGGTGTGGATCTAGTTTTACTCTGGTGTAGAGACGGTTGGTAATATCTCAGTCTAGGTGTGGATCTAGTTTTACTCTGGTGTAGAGACGGTTGGTAATATCTCAGTCCAGGTGTGGATCTAGTTTTACTCTGGTGTAGAGACGGTTGGTAATATCTCAGTCCAGGTGTGGATCTAGTTTTACTCTGGTGTAGAGACGGTTGGTAATATCTCAGACCAGGTGTGGATCTAGTTTTAGTCTGGTGTAGAGACGGTTGGTAATATCTCAGTCCAGGTGTGGATCTAGTTGTACTCTGGTGTAGAGACGGTTGGTAATATCTCAGACCAGGTGTGGATCTAGTTTTACTCTGGTGTAGAGACGGTTGGTAATATCTCAGTCCAGGTGTGGATCTAGTTTTACTCTGGTGTAGAGATGGTTGGTAATATCTCAGTCCAGGTGTGGATCTAGTTTTACTCTGGTGTAGAGACGGTTGGTAATATCTCAGTCCAGGTGTGGATCTAGTTTTACTCTGGTGTAGAGACGGTTGGTAATATCTCAGACCAGGTGTGGATCTAGTTTTACTCTGGTGTAGACATGGTTGGTAATGCCACAGTCCAGGTCTCCTTGAATCGTCAGTGTGACATATAGGATTTTTATATATATAGAGAGAGACATATTATGCAACACCAACACTAGTTGTGCGTACAGACAGGATCCTAGGTACAGCTTTGACGTCAGCTTGTCACGTATCCACGGACACCTGTATGAGACTGTCTCCCAACGTCACAGCAAATCAACATTGTTGACTGACAGTGACTCCTTTGAAGCAGAAGCTACAACTGGTGCCTAGTCTAGCCACTACGTTCCCATCCATGACTTCTCTCCCCGTGGATTGGATGAGCATTAAAACGAGCCACTTAGCGCCCTGTCAGAGAGGAGCTCCAGTGGCCCACAGGAGTCTGCTCCGCAGACACTTATTCCATGTGTTTGCTCTGCCGACACCTATTCAATGGCCCATTTAATGCAGAGTGTTGTCAGCTTCAGAAAAGCTCTTCTCTCTCAGGTGTTTGAGTAGGAGAGACTGACGTGACCTGTCGTCAACTCTCTCTCCCCTCCTCGCCCCCCCATCCCCCTCTTTCCCTTAACTTTCTAGCAGACCTATCAGCTTGCTGCCAATTCTTAGCAAATTGTTAGATTTTTTTGTTGTTGATCAAATACAATACTATATTTTTGTATTTATTTTTGACACCTCTCTCCCTCTCTCTCTCCTCTCTCTCTCTCTCAATTCAATTCAATTCAATTCAAGGGGCTTTATTGGCATGGGAAACATGTGTTAACATTGCCAAAGCAAGTGAGGTAGATAATACACAAAAGTGAAATAAACAATACAAATTAGCAGTAAACATTACACATACAGAAGTTTCAAAACAAGAAAGACATTACAAATGTCATATTATATATATACAGTGTTGTAACAATGTACAAATGGTTAAAGCACACAAGTTAAAATAAATAAGCATAAATATGGGTTGTATTTACAATGGTGTTTGTTCTTCACTGGTTGCCCTTTTCTTGTGGCAACAGGTCACAAATCTTGCTGCTGTGATGGCACACTGTGGAATTTCACCCAGTAGATATGGGAGTTTATCAAAATTGGATTTGTTTTCAAATTCTTTGTGGATCTGTGTAATCTGAGGGAAATATGTCTCTCTAATATGGTCATACATTGGGCAGGAGGTTAGGAAGTGCAGCTCAGTTTCCACCTCATTTTGTGGGCAGTGAGCACATAGCCTGTCTTTTCTTGAGAGCCATGTCTGCCTACAGCGGCCTTTCTCAATAGCAAGGCTATGCTCACTGAGTCTGTACATAGTCAAAGCTTTCCTTAAGTTTGGGTCAGTCACAGTGGTCAGGTATTCTGCCACTGTGTACTCTCTGTTTAGGGCCAAATAGCATTCTAGTTTGCTCTGTTTTTTTGTTAATTCTTTCCAATGTGTCAAGTAATTATCTTTTTGTTTTCTCATGATTTGGTTGGGTCTAATTGTGCTGTTGTCCTGGGGCTCTGTGGGGTGTGTTTGTGTTTGTGAACAGAGCCCTAGGACCAGCTTGCTTAGGGGACTCTTCTCCAGGTTCATCTCTCTGTAGGTGATGGCTTTGTTATGGAAGGTTTGGGAATCGCTTCCTTTTAGGTGGTTGTAGAATTTAACGGCTCTTTTCTGGATTTTGATAATTAGTGGGTATCGGCCTAATTCTGCTCTGCATGCATTATTTGGTGTTCTACGTTGTACACGGAGGATATTTTTGCAGAATTCTGCATGCAGAGTCTCAATTTGGTGTTTGTCCCATTTTGTGAAATCTTGGTTGGTGAGCGGACCCCAGACCTCACAACCATAAAGGGCAATGGGCTCTATGACTGATTCAAGTATTTTTAGCCAGATCCTAATTGGTATGTTGAAATTTATGTTCCTTTTGATGGCATAGAATGCCCTTCTTGCCTTGTCTCTCAGATCGTTCACAGCTCTGTGGAAGCTACCTGTGGTGCTGATGTTTAGGCCGAGGTATGTATAGTTTTTTGTGTGCTCTAGGGCAACGGTGTCTAGATGGAATTTGTGGTCCTGGCGACTGGACCTTTTTTGGAACACCATTATTTTGGTCTTACTGAGATTTACTGTCAGGGCCCAGGTCTGACAGAATCTGTGCAGAAGATCTAGGTGCTGTTGTAGGCCCTCCTTGGTTGGTGACAGAAGCACCAGATCATCAGCAAACAGTAGACATTTGACTTCGGATTCTAGTAGGGTGAGACCGGGTGCTGCAGACTGTTCTAGTGCCCGCGCCAATTCGTTGATATATATGTTGAAGAGGGTGGGGCTTAAGCTGCATCCCTGTCTCACCCCACGACCCTGTGAGAAGAAATGTGTGTGTTTTTTGCCAATTTTAACCGCACACTTGTTGTTTGTGTACATGGATTTTATAATGTCGTATGTTTTACCCCCAACACCACTTTCCATCAATTTGTATAGCAGACCCTCATGCCAAATTGAGTCGAAGGCTTTTTTGAAATCAACAAAGCATGAGAAGACTTTGCCTTTGTTTTGGTTTGTTTGGTTGTCAATTAGGGTGTGTAGGGTGAATACATGGTCTGTTGTACGGTAATTTGGTAAAAAGCCCATTTGACATTTGCTCAGTACATTGTTTTCATTGAGGAAATGTACGAGTCTGCTGTTAATGATAATGCAGAGTATTTTCCCAAGGTTACTGTTGACGCATATTCCACGGTAGTTATTGGGGTCAAATTTGTCTCCACTTTTGTGGATTGGGGTGATCAGTCCTTGGTTCCAAATATTGGGGAAGATGCCAGAGCTAAGGACGATGTTAAAGAGTTTTAATATAGCCAATTGGAATTTGTTGTCTGTATATTTGATCATTTCATTAAGGATACCATCAACACCACAGGCCTTTTTGGGTTGGAGGGTTTTTATTTTGTCCTGTAACTCATTCAAGGTAATTGGAGAATCCAGTGGGTTCTGGTAGTCTTTAATAGTTGATTCTAGGATTTGTATTTGATCATGTATATGTTTTTGCTCTTTATTCTTTGTTATAGAGCCAAAAAGATTGGAGAAGTGGTTTACCCATACATCTCCATTTTGGATAGATAATTCTTCGTGTTGTTGTTTGTTTAGTGTTTTCCAATTTTCCCAGAATTGGTTAGAGTCTATGGATTCTTCAATTACATTGAGCTGATTTCTGACGTGCTGTTCCTTCTTTTTCCGTAGTGTATTTCTGTATTGTTTTAGTGATTCACCATAGTGAAGGCGTAGACTCAGGTTTTCCGGGTCTCTATGTTTTTGGTTGGACAGGTTTCTCAATTTCTTTCTTAGATTTTTGCATTCTTTATCAAACCATTTGTCATTGTTGTTCATTTTCTTCGGTTTTCTATTTGAGATTTTTAGATTTGATAGGGAAGCTGAGAGGTCAAATATACTGTTAAGATTTTCTACTGCCAAGTTTACACCTTCACTATTGCAGTGGAACGTTTTACCCAGGAAGTTGTCTAAAAGGGATTGAATTTGCTGTTGCCTAATTGTTTTTTGGTAGGTTTCCAAACTGCATTCCTTCCATCTATAGCATTTCTTAATGTTACTCAGTTCCTTTGGCTTTGATGCCTCATGATTGAGTATTGCTCTGTTCAAGTAGACTGTGATTTTGCTGTGGTCTGATAGGGGTGTCAGTGGGCTGACTGTGAACGCTCTGAGAGACTCTGGGTTGAGGTCAGTGATAAAGTAGTCTACAGTGCTACTGCCAAGAGATGAGCTATAGGTGTACCTACCATAGGAGTCCCCTCGAAGCCTACCATTGACTATGTACATACCCAGCGTGCGACAGAGCTGCAGGAGTTGTGACCCGTTTTTGTTGGTTATGTTGTCATAGTTGTGCCTAGGTGGGCATATGGGGGAGGGAATGCTGTCACCTCCAGGTAGGTGTTTGTCCCCCTGTGTGCTGAGGGTGTCAGGTTCCTGTCCAGTTCTGGCATTTAGGTCGCCACAGACTAATACATGTCCCTGGGCCTGGAAATGATTGATTTCCCCCTCCAGGATGGAGAAGCTGTCTTCATTAAAGTATGGGGATTCTAGTGGGGGGATATAGGTAGCACACAGGAGGACATTTTTCTCTGTTAAGATAATTTCCTTTTGAATTTCAAGCCAAATGTAAAATGTTCCTGTTTTGATTAATTTAATGGAGTGAGTTAGGTCTGCTCTATACCAAATTAGCATTCCCCCTGAGTCCCTTCCCTGTTTCACACCTGGTAGTTTGGTGGATGGGACTACCAGCTCTCTGTAACCTAGAGGGCAACCAGTGGGTCCGTCTCCTCTATACCATGTTTCTTGCAGGATGACAATGTCTGCATTACCGATTTCTTTGGTGAAGTCCGGGTTCCTGCTCTTTAGGCCAAAGGCAGATGACCTCAGACCTTGGATATTCCAGGATGATATACTGTAGTGAAGGCTTTTTGTTCCATAAAGTGTCCAATGTTGTTGGTCGGGGTTTGGCCTCAGGCCAGTAAGTGTGAGCAGAGCCTGCTGAGCATCTGGTACATGCCGTTGGCTTGGGCGAGTGTAAGAGTGGGGGTTGGGCCTGTTTGCCCGCTCACTACCTGGGCGTATGTGTGACTTCCATGTTGATGCCCTCTTTGCGGGGGTGGGGTGCATGGGGTGGGCAGGAGTGGCATGGGTCTGATCTGAGGGGGCCTAAATTGGGTGTGGGCATGGTTGATGTGGGGGGGGTGTGTAGGTCTAGGGGGGGGTCCTGGAGGTCTTGGAGGGTGTCTCGCTGGTCTGGGTGGGGTGTCTATTGATCTGTTGCTCCTGTGTGAAGTGTTGGGGCTTCGTTTGAGAGCGATGTCCTTTAGAGTCCGGGCAAAGGTGGGCACTGCTGCCTTGTAGAGGTGGACCTGGTCATAGAGGCTGTTCAAGTCCAGGGTGGAGTGGTGGGCCAGAAAAACATTTGGTTTTGAGGCACAGTCACGGGAAATGCTTGCGTTTACCCGCTGTATTGTAGCAGGGTGGAAGTCTTTTCGTGGTAGCAGGGTGGAGATACCCACTTGTGCGTTGGGGAAAGTAGAAGAAGCTATTTCAATCACTCCCTTCAGTGCTGTGGCCACCCTTTCCTGCTGTGCTCTCAGGTCGTTTGTGCCTGTGTGTATTATTATGTGGCTAGGTGAGCCTAGTTTGTCCTCAGACAGAAGGTCTAGGGCGCACTGGGTGTTTGGACACCAGAGTTTAGACACACTGTGTTTGGGAAAAAGTTTTTTTTCTTCTATATATTTCCCATTTGAGTCCATAAGGAGAAAAATCTGTGTCTTGTGTTTGTCCTCAGTGGGTGTGGGGGGGTTGTCAGGAGGGCTATCGGGGTGGCTGACAGGGGGGGTGCTCAGAGGGGGTGAGAGCTGCTGGGCTTGGGGTTTTTCTTTTGTCTGTTCTGCTGTGATGTCGACTCTATGGTCAGGGTCTGGTGTGGACTGTTCTGCTGTGGTGTCGAGACTTTTGTCGGGTGCTGAGGTGGGCTGTTCTGCTGGCGTCTCTGTGGGGATGGCCACCTCCCTAGTGGGTTGTTCTCTGTCACATGCCATCCCCCTCAACCTCTCCTCCAGCAGTCTGATCCTCTCCTCCATCCCCCTCTCCCTCTCCTCCAGCAGTCTGATCCTCTCCTCTGGTGCTTTGTTCTGCTCCTGCTTCTGCTCTTTCTCCTGTTGAAGTTGTCTCACCACTGTACAGAGTGCAGATATGTCTCTCTCCACCTCCAGCTCTCCTGGTCTGGTTAAGGGGTTGTTGTGCTGGACTGTTGTATGGGTCTGTGCTGACTGGAGTGTAATCACCTGCTGTTCCAGCTCCACCTGCCTTACCTCCAGCTGGGTAAATTTATCCTTCATTTCAATGAGGGAGGAGTGCTCTGTACTGGGAGGTTGACTGTTTGCTGAGGGTTGCTCGTCTGTGGGGTTATATGGTGAGGAGGTCTGGTCTGACCCACTTGGGGTGGGGGTATCTTTATCAAGGGAGAGCTTCTCCTGCTGGGCTAGTTCTTTGATTAGATGAAAGTCCAGCTGAAACTGTTTGGGGTTGCCCTGTACCATTACTGTTCCAGACTTATATAGATTTATATTAGCTGACTCCTCGTCCTCGTTGTCAAGAATCCTGAGTTTCCACCCCTCGTTAACCCCCCCCTCTCTTGACAGAGGGGTAGTGTGCTAATATAGCACTGTGCCATGCCTGGGGATGGTTTGTGTGGAAGATAAGGTTGCTGATGTTCCCATTTTTGTAATAGTCAGCAAAAAGTGTCTCTTGATTTTCCATAAGGAGCTTCATTTTGTGATCTTTTCTTGCCTTATCATTCTTAACACTCACAGGGTAATGTATTTTAATTACCTCTGAACAGCGGGAGGCAGCTTCTAAGGCCTCTCCATTTGGTTGGGGTAGACTATTCGACTCTCCTGCCATTGTTGGGCTAATGTGCTTTGACACCTCTCACTTGACACGTCAGTGCTAGTTGAAGCTGTATCAAGCTTGGAAGAATTATGTTACCATTCAGGCCTTATAAAGTAATGTCATGTATTTTTCTTCTTGGCTTTTGGAAATAGAATATAGTTTCAGACTAAACATTACTCACTCAGTTCCAGGTTGGGTGGTGTTTTCAGGTTTCTGTTGTTTTCCAGAGAATATGCTGTAAAGAATTATAAACCTTGGTTGTTGTGAACTTTTCAGGTGATTCCGTAATTCCGTCCAAAATCAGGTTGTAGGTTTTGAGTTTTGATTTGAAGTGAAGGTTATGTAGTAGAGGGTAGCATCCTGTATGTGTTCCTGACAAAAAATCCAAGTTTATCTAACTCTAAACCTATCTTTTTTAAAGAAAATGCTGAAAAATGCAGGAGCTCATCTGATCATGACCTCTCTCTCTCTCTCTCTCTCTCTGTCTCTCTCTCTCTCTGTCTCTCTGTGTCTTTCTCTCTCTCCCTCTCTCTCTCTGTCTCTCTCCGACTCTCTCTCTCTGATCATGAACAGGGTATTGTCCGCAGACATCAAACATGTCATTGACAACTTTCAAAACAGTTTGAGATTATGAGCATAGCTGCCAACATCTTATCTTAAGCATATTTTAATTAATTATTACAATAAATAAACTCACAACAAGATAATCATTTACAAGGTAATGACGAGCTAGTTACAGAAAATAGCTTAGTGCGACGAAATAAAACCAGGGCAGTCTACCCGGAGAATTTAGAAACGTCTGCACTGTCTCATTGCTGTCGCAGACAGGTAACCATGACAACAGTCGCCGCGACGGTCTACAGACATTCAATCGGAGTATTGATTAAATGGAGTATTGATTAAATGGAGTATTGATTAAATGGAGTATTGATTAAATGGAGTTTTGACAGTTGCCTCATTCTAATTGTATACAGACGTGTCGCTAGACCAAGTATAAACCAGCGTTAAACATGTATTTACCTGCATCAGTTAGTCAGAGCTGTCTCTGAGAGTCAGTGTTATTTCTATCTGTCCTGTTATTGGTCATCCCATCAGTGCTGGCCTGATACGAGGTGACTCTGGGCTTCCCCCCCCCCCCCCCTCTCTCTGTCTTTCCTCTCTCCAGAATTCAGCCTTCCCATAGATGGTCCTTCGCTCTGGAAAAACATCCACACTCAAGCCCAGACACACACACCATCAGTCAGACTGCAGGTGCAGCCCATTAAAGCCTTCCACTGCAGCTCTGCAGGCCACTCTAAATATATGACCTCCCCTCGCAATTAGGAAACCCCACGTACAAACCGGGGCACAAATGTTGCACTATGTAGGGATCACGGTTCCATTTGGGATACAGTCAATACCAGACCAGATGACCCAGCGCCTCAGCTATGTGTTTACAGGTTTGATACGTTCTACCTGAACAAATAAAATAAAAAAAACTGAAGAAATGTCATTATTCTTATTATAACAGCAGATGCTACTTCCACAGTCGGCGTTTCCTGTTTGGGAAACTCTGCTTATTGGTTCAGGAAAAAGGTTATTCCTGTGTGTAATCCCCCCCAAAAAACACACACACACACACAAGAAAAAGGAATATATGGAAAATAACTCGTGTTTTTATATCCATGGTATTGCAGGTGTTTTTGGCAACTCGTGCATAAACCATGAGACAACTAGTTATCCTATTACCTTGACCTGAACTCTTTAAAATATATATATATATAGTACACACAGGCACTTCCATAGATCTACGCTCAGGCTCTAGTAAAATAACACAGACTCATACTGTACATTATTAGCAATACTGTATAGAGATGATGGCAGACAGGTGACCTGTTAGGTCAACCAGCTGGTCTTCAGAAAGGCGACCTGTTAGGTCAACCAGCTGGTCTTGAAGAAAGGTGACCTGTTAGGTTAACCAGCTGGTCTTCAGACAGGTGACCTGTTAGGTTAACCACCTGGTCTTCAGACAGGTGACCTGTTAGGTTAACCAGCTGGTCTTCAGACAGGTGACCTGTTAGGTTAACCACCTGGTCTTCAGACAGGTGACCTGTTAGGTCAACCAGCTGGTCTTCAGACAAGTGACCTGTTAGGTCAACCAGCTGGTCTTCAGACAGGTGACCTGTTAGGTCAACCACCTGGTCTTCAGACAGGTGACCTGTTAGGTCAACCAGCTGGTCTTCAGACAGGTGACCTGTTAGGTCAACCACCTGGTCTTCAGACAGGTGACCTGTTAGGTCAACCAGCTGGTCTTCAGACAGGTGACCTGTTAGGTCAACCAGCTGGTCTTCAGAAAGGTGACCTGTTAGGTTAACCAGCTGGTCTTCATACAAGTGACCTGTTAGGTTAACCACCTGGTCTTCAGACAGGTGACCTGTTAGGTCAACCACCTGGTCTTCAGACAGGTGACCTGTTAGGTCAACCAGCTGGTCTTCAGACAGGTGACCTGTTAGGTCAACCAGCTGGTCTTCAGACAGGTGACCTGTTAGGTCAACCAGCTGGTCTTCAGAAAGGTGACCTGTTAGGTTAACCAGCTGGTCTTCAGACAGGTGACCTGTTAGGTCAACCACCTGGTCTTCAGACAGGTGACCTGTTAGGTTAACCAGCTGGTCTTCAGAAAGGTGACCTGTTAGGTTAACCAGCTGGTCTTCAGAAAGGTGACCTGTTAGGTTAACCACCTGGTCTTCAGACAGGTGACCTGTTAGGTCAACCAGCTGGTCTTCAGAAAGGTGACCTGTTAGGTTAACCACCTGGTCTTCAGACAGGTGACCTGTTAGGTCAACCAGCTGGTCTTCAGAAAGGCGACCTGTTAGGTCAACCACCTGGTCTTCAGACAGGTGACCTGTTAGGTCAACCAGCTGGTCTTCAGAAAGGTGACCTGTTAGGTTAACCACCTGGTCTTCAGACAGGTGACCTGTTAGGTCAACCAGCTGGTCTTCAGAAAGGCGACCTGTTAGGTCAACCACCTGGTCTTCAGAAAGGTGACCTGTTAGGTCAACATGCAGATTAGTAGAACATGATTCATATATCTGAATTGTTTAAAAAATATATCTGAACTTTTAAAAAAATATATCTGAATTGTTTAAAAAATATATCTGAACTGTTTAAAAAATATATCTGAATTGTTTAAAAAATATATCTGAACTGTTTAAAAAATATATCTGGACTGTTTAAAAAATATATCTGGACTGTTTAAAAAATATATCTGGACTGTTTAAAAAATATATCTGGACTGTTTAAAAATAAATTTGAACTGTTTTTATCTGTAACGGCTGTCGTCCGTTACAGTTACAGAAGCGAGAAGGATCGGAGGACCAATGTGCAGCGTGGTAATTGTTCATCTTACTTTAATAAAGGTGAACACTCAAAATACAAAACAACAAAAGTGACAACCGAAACAGTTCTATCTGGTGCAGACACACAAAGACTGAAAACAACCACCCACAAAACCCAACACAAAACAGGCTACCTAAATATGGTTCCCAATCAGGGACAACGATTGACAGCTGCCTCTGATTGAGAACCATATCAGGCCAAACACAGAAATAGCAAAACATAGAAATACAAACATAGACTGCCCACCCCAACTCACGCCCTGACCATACTAAATAAAGACAAAACAAAGGAAATAAAGGTCAGAACGTGACATTATCCAAATGCATCGTCTTCTTTTGAATTGATTCTCAGAGAGGTAATAGATCAGACACACACACACACACTTATGGATGTACGTACACACACACACACACACACACATACACACACACACACACACACACACACACATACACATACACACTTGTGGATGTACGTACACACACACACACACGGCGAGAGATGTATTAGATGATGTTGGAAATAATTCATCCGAAATGATGAATGCGTTCAGCTTAACAAAACAAATTAAGTTTAGGCTCCAGATCTGTCAGAGTGGACACAATCAAAGAGGAGAGGAGAGGAGAGGAGAGGGAGAAAAGGAGGAGAGGAGAGAGGAGAGGGAAGGAGAGGAGAGAGGAGAGGGAAGGAGAGGATAGGGAGAAAAAGAGGAGAGGAGAGGAGAGGAGAGGAGAGGAGAGGAGAGGAGAGGAGAGTGAAGGAGAGGAGAGAGGAGAGGATAGGGAGAAAAGGAGGAGAGGAGAGGGAAGGAGAGGAGAGGAGAGAGAGAAAAGGGGGAGAAGGAAGGAGTGGAGAGAGAGAAAAAGAGGAGAGAGGAGAGGAGGGAGGGAGGCTGAAAACAAAGAACATTGAGTAGATTTGACCCTGTGTTACCAAGAAGACAGGTAGATAACATCAGGTAGATAACAACAGGTAGATAACAACAGGTAGATAACAACAGGTAGATAACAACAGGTAGATAACAACAGGTAGATAACAACAGGTAGATAACAACAGGTAGATAACAACAGGTAGATAACATCAGGTAGATAACAACAGGTAGATAACAACAGGTAGATAACAACAGGTAGATAACAACAGGTAGATAACAACAGGTAGATAACAACAGGTAGATAACAACAACTCATAATTAAACTGTCAGTGGTCCTGCCAGTCAGAATAATTTCCACAGAATAGAACAGGATACACCTCAGGATTCAGGAGAAATTCACTAATATACTGATGTGGTTCACTATGGGTGAATTCTTTGCAGTAAAACTAGGTTTAGGGTAAGGGTTAGGGTAAGGGTTAGGGTGAGGGTTAGGGTTAGGTAAAGGGTAAGGGTAAGGGTAAGGGTAAGGGTTAGGGTAAAGGGTAAGGGTTAGGGTTAGAGATAGGGTTAGGGTTAGAGATAGGGTAAGGGTTAGGGTTAGGGTTAGGGTAGGGTTAGGGTTAGAGATAGGGTAAGGGTTAGGGTTAGGGTTAGAGATAGGGTTAGGGTAAAGGGTAAAGGTTTAGGGTAAGGGTTAGGGTTATAGATAAGGTAAGGGTTAGGGTTATAGATAGGGTAAGGGTTAGGGTTAGGGTAAGGGTTAGGGTAAAGGGTAAGGGTTAGGGTTAGAGATAGGGTAAGGGTTAGGGTTAGGGTAAGGGTTAGGGTAAAGGGTAAGGGTAAAGGGTAAGGGTTAGGGTTAGAGATAGGGTAAGGGTTAGGGTAAAGGGTAAAGGTTTAGGGTATGGTTGTACGTGTCCTTCACATCAGGACACACACAGTTACAACTCCCGAGTGGCGCAGCGGTCTAAGGCACTGCATCTCAGTGCAAGAGGCGGCACTACAGTCCCTGGTTCAATTCCAGGCTGTAATCACATCTGGCCGTGATTGGGAGTGCCATAGTTCGGGTTTGGCCGGGGACATGCCAAGTTAAATAAAAAGGAAGAATCTGGGCAAAAATATTAACAGCTCTCATTTACACACTACTCTCTTTGTGTGTGATCCTGTTCAGTGTGTGTGTGTGTGTGTGTGTGTGTGTGTGTGTGTGTTTGCGTATGAACACAGCTGCAGGAGAGTTGTCCCTTTAATTACTTCAGATATGAACTCTATTCCTCTAGTATACAATTACCTTCTAATCACATGTATTAGTCTACAATAATTGCATTCTAAAGAACAATATGTATCAAAAAGATAATTAGATTGAAAGCCAAACAAATGGTACCCTATTCCCTATGTAGTGCACTACTTTTGACCAGGGCTCATAGGGGCTCTTATCAAAAGGAGTGCACTACATAGGGAATAGGGTGCCATTTGGGATGCAGAAAAAGATGAATGTTAAATAAAAACACAGGTCAGTAAATAGGTAAATGAATGACCTGTTCCGGAACCATTTGCAGCTGTTGTTAGCTGTTGTTACCTGTTGGCGCTGTTGGCGCTGTTGGAGCTGTTGTTAGCTGTTGTTAGCTGTTGTTAGCTGTTGGCGCTGTTGGAGCTGTTGTTAGCTGTTGTTAGCTGTTGTTAGCTGTTGTTAGCTGTTGGAGCTGTTGTTAGCTGTTGTTGGCTGTTGGCGCTGTTGGAGCTGTTGGAGCTGTTGGAGCTGTTGGAGCTGTTGTTAGCTGTTGTTGGCTGTTGGAGCTGTTGTTAGCTGTTGTTAGCTGTTGGAGCTGTTGGAGCTGTTGTTAGCTGTTGTTGGCTGTTGGCGCTGTTGGAGCTGTTGTTGGCTGTTGTTGGCTGTTGGAGCTGTTGTTAGCTGTTGTTAGCTGTTGGAGCTGTTGTTAATTGTTGGAGCTGTTGGAGCTGTTGGAGCTGTTGTTAGCTGTTGTTAGCTGTTGTTAGCTGGTGTTAGCTGTTGGAGCTGTTGGAGCTGTTGTTAGCTGTTGGAGCTGTTGTTAGCTGTTGGAGCTGTTGGAGCTGTTGGAGCTGTTGTTAGCTGTTTTAGCTGTTGTTAGCTGTTGGAGCTGTTGTTAGCTGTTGTTGGCTGTTGTTGGCTGTTGTTGGCTGTTGTTGGCTGTTGTTAGCTGTTGTTAGCTGTTGTTAGCTGTTGGAGCTGTTGTTAGCTGTTGTTAGCTGTTGTTAGCTGTTGTTAGCTGTTGTTAGCTGTTGTTAGCTGTTGGAGCTGTTGGAGCTGTTGTTAGCTGTTGTTAGCTGTTGTTAGCTGTTGTTAGCTGTTGGAGCTGTTGGAGCTGTTGGAGCTGTTGGAGCTGTTGTTAGCTGTTGTTAGCTGTTGGAGCTGTTGGAGCTGTTGGAGCTGTTGTTAGCTGTTGTTAGCTGTTGTTAGCTGTTGGAGCTGTTGGAGCTGTTGGAGCTGTTGTTAGCTGTTGGAGCTGTTGGAGCTGTTGTTAGCTGTTGTTAGCTGTTGTTAGCTGTTGGAGCTGTTGTTAGCTGTTGGAGCTGTTGTTAGCTATTGGAGCTGTTGTTAGCTGTTGTTAGCTATTGTTAGCTGTTGGAGCTGTTAGCTATTGGAGCTGTTGTTAGCTGTTGTTAGCTATTGTTAGCTGTTGTTAGCTGTTGGAGCTGTTGTTCGCTGTTGTTCGCTGTTGTTAGCTGTTGTTAGCTATTGTTAGCTGTTGGAGCTGTTATTCGCTGTTGGAGCTGTTGTTAGCTGTTGTTAGCTGTTGGATCTGTTGGAGCTGTTGTTAGCTATTGGAGCTGTTGTTAGCTGTTGTTAGCTGTTGGAACTGTTGTTAGCTGTTGGAGCTGTTGTTAGCTGTTGGAGCTGTTGGAGCTGTTGTTAGCTGTTGTTAGCTGTTGTTAGCTGTTGTTAGCAGTTATTAGCTGTTGGAGCTGTTGTTAGCTTTTGGAGCTGTTGGAGCTGTTGTTAGCTGTTGGAGCTGTTGTTAGCGTTTGGAGCTGTTGGAGTTGTTGTTAGCTGTTAGAGCTGTTGGAGCTGTTGTTAGCTGTTGGAGCTGTTGGAGCTGTTGTTAGCTTTTGGAGCTGTTGGAGCTGTTGTTAGCTGTTGGAGCTGTTGTTAGCGTTTGGAGCTTTTGTTAGCTGTTGTTAGCTGTTGGAGCTGTTGGAGCTGTTGGAGCTGTTGTTAGCTGTTGTTAGCTGTTGGAGCTGTTGGAGCTGTTGTTAGCTATTGGAGCTGTTGTTAGCTGTTGTTAGCTGTTGGAGCTGTTGTTAGCTGTTGTTAGCTGTTGTTAGCTGTTGTTAGCTGTTGGAGCTGTTGTTAGCTTTTGGAGCTGTTGTTAGCTGTTGTTAGCTGTTGTTAGCTGTTGGAGCTGTTGTTAGCGTTTGGAGCTGTTGGAGCTGTTGTTAGCTGTTGGAGCTGTTGGAGCTGTTGTTAGCTGTTAGAGCTGTTTGAGCTGTTGGAGCTGTTGTTAGCTGTTGTTAGCTGTTGGAGCTGTTGGGGCTGTTGTTAGCTGTTGGAGCTGTTGTTAGCTGTTGTTTGCTGTTGTTAGCTGTTGGAGCTGTTGTTAGCTGTTGGAGCTGTTGTTAGCTGTTGGAGCTGTTGGAGCTGTTGTTAGCTGTTGGAGCTGTTATTAGCTGTTGGAGCTGTTGTTAGCTGTTGGAGCTGTTGGAGCTGTTGTTAGCTGTTGGAGCTGTTGTTAGCTGTTGGAGCTGTTGATAGCTGTTGGAGCTGTTGGAGCTGTTGTTAGCTGTTGGAGCTGTTGGAGCTGTTGGAGCTGTTGTTAGCTATTGTTGGCTGTTGTTGGCTGTTGTTGGCTGTTGTTAGCTGTTGGAGCTGTTGTTAGCTGTTGGAGCTGTTGTTAGCTGTTGTTAGCTGTTGGAGCTGTTGGAGCTGTTGTTAGCTGTTGTTAGCTGTTGGAGCTGTTGTTAGCTGTTGTTAGCTGTTGTTAGCTGTTGTTAGCTGTTGAAGCTGTTGGAGCTGTTGTTAGCTGTTGTTAGCTGTTGTTAGCTGTTGGAGCTGTTGGAGCTGTTGTTGGCTGTTGTTGGCTGTTGGAGCTGTTGTTAGCTGTTGGAGCTGTTGTTAGCTGTTGGAGCTGTTGTTAGCTGTTGTTAGCTGTTGTTAGCTGTTGTTAGCTGTTGTTAGCTGTTGTTAGCTGTTGGAGCTGTTGGAGCTGTTGGAGCTGTTGTTAGCTGTTGGAGCTGTTGGAGCTGTTGTTAGCTGTTGTTAGCTGTTGTTAGCTGTTGGAGCTGTTGTTAGCTGTTGGAGCTGTTGTTAGCTATTGGAGCTGTTGTTAGCTGTTGTTAGCTATTGTTAGCTGTTGGAGCTGTTAGCTATTGGAGCTGTTGTTAGCTGTTGTTAGCTATTGTTAGCTGTTGTTAGCTGTTGGAGCTGTTGTTCGCTGTTGTTCGCTGTTGTTAGCTGTTGTTAGCTATTGTTAGCTGTTGGAGCTGTTATTCGCTGTTGGAGCTGTTGTTAGCTGTTGTTAGCTTTTGGAGCTGTTGGAGCTGTTGTTAGCTATTGGAGCTGTTGTTAGCTGTTGTTAGCTGTTGGAACTGTTGTTAGCTGTTGGAGCTGTTGTTAGCTGTTGGAGCTGTTGGAGCTGTTGTTAGCTGTTGTTAGCTGTTGTTAGCTGTTATTAGCTGTTGGAGCTGTTGTTAGCTTTTGGAGCTGTTGGAGCTGTTGTTAGCTGTTGGAGCTGTTGTTAGCGTTTGGAGCTGTTGGAGCTGTTGTTAGCTGTTGGAGCTGTTGGAGCTGTTGTTAGCTGTTAGAGCTGTTGGAGCTGTTGTTAGCTGTTGGAGCTGTTGGAGCTGTTGTTAGCTTTTGGAGCTGTTGGAGCTGTTGTTAGCTGTTGGAGCTGTTGTTAGCGTTTGGAGCTGTTGTTAGCTGTTGTTAGCTGTTGGAGCTGTTGGAGCTGTTGGAGCTGTTGTTAGCTGTTGGAGCTGTTGGAGCTGTTGTTAGCTATTGGAGCTGTTGTTAGCTGTTGTTAGCTGTTGGAGCTGTTGGAGCTGTTGGAGCTGTTGTTAGCTGTTGTTAGCTGTTGGAGCTGTTGGAGCTGTTGGAGCTGTTGGAGCTGTTGTTAGCTGTTGTTAGCTGTTGGAGCTGTTGGAGCTGTTGTTAGCTATTGGAGCTGTTGTTAGCTGTTGTTAGCTGTTGGAGCTGTTGTTAGCTGTTGTTAGCTATTGGAGCTGTTGTTAGCTGTTGTTAGCTGTTGTTAGCTGTTGGAGCTGTTGTTAGCTGTTGGAGCTGTTGTTAGCTGTTGGAGCTGTTGTTAGCGTTTGGAGCTGTTGGAGCTGTTGTTAGCTGTTGGAGCTGTTGGAGCTGTTGTTAGCTGTTAGAGCTGTTGGAGCTGTTGTTAGCTGTTAGAGCTGTTGGAGCTGTTGTTAGCTGTTGGAGCTGTTGGAGCTGTTGTTAGCTTTTGGAGCTGTTGGAGCTGTTGTTAGCTGTTGGAGCTGTTGTTAGCGTTTGGAGCTGTTGTTAGCTGTTGTTAGCTGTTGGAGCTGATGGAGCTGTTGGAGCTGTTGTTAGCTGTTGGAGCTGTTGTTAGCTGTTGTTAGCTGTTGGAGCTGTTGGGGCTGTTGTTAGCTGTTGGAGCTGTTGTTAGCTGTTGTTAGCTGTTGTTAGCTGTTGTTAGCTGTTGGAGCTGTTGGAGCTGTTGTTAGCTGTTGGAGCTGTTGTTAGCTGTTGGAGCTGTTGGAGCTGTTGTTAGCTGTTGGAGCTGTTGTTAGCTGTTGGAGCTGTTGATAGCTGTTGGAGCTGTTGTTAGCTGTTGGAGCTGTTGTTAGCTGTTGGAGCTGTTGGAGCTGTTGTTAGCTATTGTTGGCTGTTGTTGGCTGTTGTTAGCTGTTGGAGCTGTTGTTAGCTGTTGGAGCTGTTGTTAGCTGTTGTTAGCTGTTGGAGCTGTTGGAGCTGTTGTTAGCTGTTGTTAGCTGTTGGAGCTGTTGGAGCTGTTGTCAGCTGTTGTTAGCTGTTGTTAGCTGTTGGAGCTGTTGTTAGCTGTTGTTAGCTGTTGTTAGCTGTTGTTAGCTGTTGAAGCTGTTGGAGCTGTTGTTAGCTGTTGTTAGCTGTTGTTAGCTGTTGGAGCTGTTGTTAGCGTTTGGAGCTGTTGGAGCTGTTGTTAGCTGTTGGAGCTGTTGGAGCTGTTGTTAGCTGTTAGAGCTGTTTGAGCTGTTGGAGCTGTTGTTAGCTGTTGTTAGCTGTTGGAGCTGTTGGGGCTGTTGTTAGCTGTTGGAGCTGTTGTTAGCTGTTGTTTGCTGTTGTTAGCTGTTGGAGCTGTTGTTAGCTGTTGGAGCTGTTGGAGCTGTTGTTAGCTGTTGGAGCTGTTGTTAGCTGTTGGAGCTGTTGTTAGCTGTTGGAGCTGTTGTTAGCTGTTGGAGCTGTTGGAGCTGTTGGAGCTGTTGTTAGCTGTTGGAGCTGTTGTTAGCTGTTGGAGCTGTTGATAGCTGTTGGAGCTGTTGGAGCTGTTGTTAGCTGTTGGAGCTGTTGTTAGCTGTTGGAGCTGTTGGAGCTGTTGTTAGCTATTGTTGGCTGTTGTTGGCTGTTGTTAGCTGTTGGAGCTGTTGTTAGCTGTTGGAGCTGTTGTTAGCTGTTGTTAGCTGTTGGAGCTGTTGTTAGCTGTTGTTAGCTGTTGTTAGCTGTTGTTAGCTGTTGAAGCTGTTGGAGCTGTTGTTAGCTGTTGTTAGCTGTTGTTAGCTGTTGGAGCTGTTGGAGCTGTTGTTGGCTGTTGTTGGCTGTTGTTGGCTGTTGTTGGCTGTTGTTGGCTGTTGTTAGCTGTTGTTAGCTGTTGGAGCTGTTGTTGGCTGTTGTTGGCTGTTGTTGGCTGTTGTTGGCTGTTGTTGGCTGTTGTTGGCTGTTGTTGGCTGTTGTTGGCTGTTGTTGGCTGTTGTTAGCTGTTGTTAGCTGTTGGAGCTGTTGTTAGCTGTTGTTAGCTGTTGGAGCTGTTGGAGCTGTTGTTGGCTGTTGTTGGCTGTTGTTGGCTGTTGTTGGCTGTTGTTGGCTGTTGTTGGCTGTTGTTAGCTGTTGTTAGCTGTTGGAGCTGTTGGAGCTGTCTGGGGTTGTATGAAAACATTAGCTCAGGATGTTTCAGGATGGTTCCTGTCCTTGTTCTGGGCTCTATGTGGAAGTCACACCCGGAGGTATGATGAATTAAAGACAAAGCCTTCAAGTTGGACAACACATCTTAATGAGGGAACGCATCTCAACCCAACAGGACGACTGTGAATGTCTTCAATTAATAATTTTAAAAAATTGTCCAAAATTTGTCAATAAAAAAATATATATATATATATATATAATCTGTCGTTAGCCCTGAGCCATTGACAGCAGTACTGTCCCTGATATCATTATACAGACAGATAATAGTAATGAGGTCTCTGTGGCCTGAAAGGGGGCTTGAACATTAGACTAATGACTCAGTAATCTTACTGATTTGTCTGAGTAATGAAATAACTGGCCTCTGGTAAGTCTGACTGCACTCTTCATTAATGGGACAGAGAGAGAGAGAGAGAGAGAGAGAGAGAGAGAACGTAGCTAATGCATTAATTTGGCGAAAGCATTTAACGTGGCTAATGCTATTAGATGAACAGGGATTACTGAGGGGGGTTCCATGGTCTACTGTAACATAACCCGTTGTGTCTGACCTTGACCCCAGAGAGGAGCCCCTCACGGAACAGCAACAATTAACTTAAAAACACAAATATTCACAATGCCCCTATAAAAGTGTACTTGAGACATCATCACTAGGAATGAGGACAATATGTACAAGCCCGAACCAAAACGGGTCTAGAATGATTTATCTGGTAGTCGTTTTCACCATGTGAAGTCAGCTTCCTGTCCATTCATTGAGCTAGTTCCCTAGCAATTAACTGTAATTCATCTGAAATAATCTCTGTCTACCAGTGCTGTAAAGTACTGTGGGGGTCTGTTTACTCTCTACCATGGCCCAATGGGGTCTGTTTACTCTCTACCATGCCCCAATGGGGTCTGTTTACTCTCTACCATGCCCCAATGGGGTCTGTTTACTCTCTACCATGCCCCAATGGGGGTCTGTTTACTCTCTACCAAGCCCCAATGGGGGTCTGTTTACTCTCTACCATGCCCCAATGGGGTCTGTTTACTCTCTAACATGCCCCAATGGGGGTCTGTTTACTCTCTACCATGCCACAATGGGGGTCTGTTTACTCTCTACCATGCCCCAATGGGGTCTGTTTACTCTCTACCATGCCCCAATGGGGGTCTGTTTACTCTCTACAATGCCCCAATGGGGGTCTGTTTACTCTCTACCATGCCCCAATGGGGGTCTGTTTACTCTCTACCATGCCCCAATGGGGGTCAGTTTACTCTCTACCATGCCCCAATGGGGGTCTGTTTACTCTCTACCATGCCCCAATGGGGGTCTGTTTACTCTCTACCATGCCCCAATGGGGGTCTGTTTACTCTCTACCATGCCCCAATGGAGGTCTGTTTACTCTCTACCATGCCCCAATGGCTGTCTGTTTACTCTCTACCATGCCCCAATGGGGGTCTGTTTACTCTCTACCATGCCCCAATGGGGTCTGTTTACTCTCTACCATGCCCCAATGGGGTCTATTTACTCTCTACCATTCCCCAATGGGGGTCTGTTTACTCTCTACCATGCCCCAATGGGGGTCTGTTTACTCTCTACCAAGCCCCAATGGGGGTCTGTTTACTCTCTACCATGCCCCAATGGGGGTCTGTTTACTCTCTACCATGCCCCAATGGGGTCTGTTTACTCTCTACCATGCCCCAATGGGGTCTGTTTACTCTCTACCATGCCCCAATGGGGTCTGTTTACTCTCTACCAAGCCCCAATGGGGGTCTGTTTACTCTCTACCATGCCCCAATGGGGGTCTGTTTACTCTCTACCAAGCCCCAATGGGGGTCTGTTTACTCTCTACCATGCCCCAATGGGGTCTGTTTACTCTCTACCATGCCCCAATGGGGTCTGTTTACTCTCTACCATGCCCCAATGGGGTCTGTTTACTCTCTACCAAGCCCCAATGGGGTCTGTTTACTCTTTACCATGCCCCAATGGGGTCTGTTTACTCTCTACCATGCCCCAATGGGGGTCTGTTTGCTCTCTACCATGCCCCAATGGGGGTCTGTTTACTCTCTACCATGCCCCAATGGGGGTCTGTTTACTCTCTACCAAGCCCCAATGGGGGTCTGTTTACTCTCTACCATGCCCCAATGGAGGTCTGTTTACTCTCTACCAAGCCCCAATTGGGGTCTGTTTACTCTCTACCATGCCCCAATGGGGGTCTGTTTACTCTCTACCATGCCCCAATGGGGGTCTGTTTACTCTCTACCATGCCCCAATGGGGGTCTGTTTACTCTCTACAATGCCCCAATGGGGTCTGTTTACTCTCTACCATGCCCCAATGGGGGTCTGTTTACTCTCTACCATGCCCCAATGGGGGTATGTTTACTCTCTACCATGCCCCAATGGGGGTCTGTTTACTCTCTACCATGCCCCAATGGGGGTCTGTTTACTCTCTACCATGCCCCAATGGGGGTCTGTTTACTCTCTACAATGCCCCAATGGGGTCTGTTTACTCTCTACCAAGCCCCAATGGGGGTCTGTTTACTCTCTACCATGCCCCAATGGGGTCTGTTTACTCTCTACCATGCCCCAATGGGGTCTGTTTACTCTCTACCATGCCCCAATGGGGTCTGTTTACTCTCTACCAAGCCCCAATGGGGTCTGTTTACTCTTTACCATGCCCCAATGGGGTCTGTTTACTCTCTACCATGCCCCAATGGGGGTCTGTTTGCTCTCTACCATGCCCCAATGGGGGTCTGTTTACTCTCTACCATGCCCCAATGGGGGTCTGTTTACTCTCTACCAAGCCCCAATGGGGGTCTGTTTACTCTCTACCATGCCCCAATGGAGGTCTGTTTACTCTCTACCATGCCCCAATGGGGGTCTGTTTACTCTCTACCAAGCCCCAATTGGGGTCTGTTTACTCTCTACCATGCCCCAATGGGGGTCTGTTTACTCTCTACCATGCCCCAATGGGGGTCTGTTTACTCTCTACCATGCCCCAATGGGGGTCTGTTTACTCTCTACAATGCCCCAATGGGGTCTGTTTACTCTCTACCATGCCCCAATGGGGGTCTGTTTACTCTCTACCATGCCCCAATGGGGTCTGTCTACAATGCCCCAATGGGGGTCTGTTTACTCTCTACCATGCCCCAATGGGGTCTGTTTACTCTCTACCATGCCCCAATGGGGTCTGTTTACTCTCTACCATGCCCCAATGGGGGTCTGTTTACTCTCTACCATGCCCCAATGGGGGTCTGTTTACTCTCTACCATGCCCCAATGGGGTCTGTTTACTCTCTACCATGCCCCAATGGGGTCTGTTTACTCTCTACCATGCCCCAATGGGGGTCTGTTTACTCTCTACCATGCCCCAATGGGGTCTGTTTACTCTCTACCATGCCCCAATGGGGGTCTGTTTACTCTCTACCATGCCCCAATGGGGGTCAGTTTACTCTCTACCAAGCCCCAATGGGGGTCTGTTTACTCTCTACCATGCCCCAATGGGGGTCAGTTTACTCTCTACCAAGCCCCAATGGGGGTCTGTTTACTCTCTACCATGCCCCAATGGGGGTCTGTTTACTCTCTACCATGCCCCAATGGGGGTCTGTTTACTCTCTACCATGCCCCAATGGGGGTCTGTTTACTCTTTACCAAGCCCCAATGGGGGTCTGTTTACTCTCTACCAAGCCCCAATGGGGGTCTGTTTACTCTCTACCATGCCCCAATGGGGGTCTGTTTACTCTCTACCAAGCCCCAATGGGGGTCTGTTTACTCTCTACCAAGCCCCAATGGGGGTCTGTTTACTCTCTACCATGCCCCAATGGGGTCTGTTTACTCTCTACCATGCCCCAATGGGGTCTGTTTACTCTCTACCATGCCCCAATGGGGTCTGTTTACTCTCTACCATGCCCCAATGGGGTCTGTTTACTCTCTACCATGCCCCAATGGGGTCTGTTTACTCTCTACCATGCCCCAATGGGGTCTGTTTACTCTCTACCATGCCCCAATGGGGGTCTGTTTACTCTCTACCATGCCCCAATGGGGGTCTGTTTACTCTCTACCATGCCCCAATGGGGGTCTGTTTACTCTCTACCAAGCCCAAATGGGGTCTGTTTACTCTCTACCATGCCCCAATGGGGGTCTGTTTACTCTCTACCATGCCCCAATGGGGGTCTGTTTACTCTCTACCATGCCCCAATGGGGGTCTGTTTACTCTCTACCATGCCCCAATGGGGGTCTGTTTACTCTCTACCATGCCCCAATGGGGTCTGTTTACTCTCTACCAGGACATAGGATTCTTATGTGTCCAGAGGCAGGTTGGTTGGGTGAAGGGAGGGAGGGAGGGACAACACATGGCATGTGCGTGTGTGTGTGTGTGTGTGTGTGTGTGTGTGTGTGTGTGTGTGTGTGTGTGTGTGTGTGTGCGTGCGTGCGTGCGTGCGTGCGTGCGTGCGTGCGTGCGTGCGTGCGTGCGTGCGTGCGTGCGTGCGTGCGTGCGTGCGTGCGTGCGTGCGTGTGTGTGTGTGTATAACTGAGGTGGCATAATTGGCTCTCATTTGAACACGTGCCAGCAGCTGCACCTCATCAGGAGCCATTCTGGATGAAATATAACTCCACAGAGATACCTCCAGGTGTAAAATTGATTATTTTATCAAATCCCATTCTTATTTACACCGCCATATGTTGAGTCGCATCTTTCTCGTCTCACTACTCCAACGATTGTTGCTTATTATAATTACCTAACAAAACATGATTTACATTTTAATTCAAAGAATATAACATCTATTTTAGTAAATTATGTTTGTGTTATTTATTTTGTTTTTGTATCTTCATCTTAAAAATGTTCTGATGATATTTTATTATCATCATTTTTTTAAATGGTCAGACTGTCAGAATGTCAATTGTATCCTTCAGACTGTCAGAATGTCAATTGTATCCTTTGCACTGTCAGAATGTCAATTGTATTCTTCGGACTGTCAGAATGTCAATTGTATCCTTCAGACTGTCAGAATTTCAAATGTATCCTTCAGACTGTCAGAATGTTTATTGTATCCTTCGGACTGTCAGAATGTCAATTGTATCCTTCAGACTGTCAGAATGTCAATTGTATCCTTCGGACTGTCAGAATGTCAATTGTATCCTTCAGACTGTCAGAATGGCAATTGTATCCTTCAGACTGTCAGAATGTCAATTGTATCCTTCGGACTGTCAGAATGTCAATTGTATCCTTCAGACTGTCAGAATGTCAATTGTATCCTTTGCACTGTCAGAATGTCAATTGTATCCTTTGCACTGTCAGAATGTCAATTGTATCCTTCAGACTGTCAGAATGTCAATTGTATCCTTCAGACTGTCAGAATGTCAATTGTATCCTTCAGACTGTCAGAATGTCAATTGTATTCTTCGGACTGTCAGAATGTCAATTGTATCCTTCAGACTGTCAGAATTTCAAATTTATCCTTCAGACTGTCAGAATGTTTATTGTATCCTTCGGACTGTCAGAATGTCAATTGTATCCTTCAGACTGTCAGAATGTCAATTGTATCCTTCGGACTGTCAGAATGTCAATTGTATCCTTCAGACTGTCAGAATGGCAATTGTATCCTTCAGACTGTCAGAATGTCAATTGTATCCTTCGGACTGTCAGAATGTCAATTGTATCCTTCAGACTGTCAGAATGTCAATTGTATCCTTCGGACTGTCAGAATTTCAATTGTATCCTTCGGACTGTCAGAATGGCAATTGTATCCTTCGGACTGTCGGAATGTCAATTGTATCCTTCGGACTGTCAGAATGTCAATTGTACCCTTCAGACTGTCAGAATGTCAATTGTATCCTTCGGACTGTCAGAATTTCAATTGTATCCTTCGGACTGTCAGAATTTCAATTGTATCCTTCAGACTGTCAGAATGTCAATTGTATCCTTCAGAATGTCAATTGTATCCTTCAGACTGTCAGAATGTCAATTGTATCTTTCGGACTGTCAGAATGTCAATTGTGTCCTTCGGACTGTGAGAATGTCAATTGTATCCTTTAGACTGTCAGAATGTCAATTGTATCCTTCAGACTGTCAGAATGTCAATTGTATCCTTCAGACTGTCAGAATGTCAATTGTATCCTTCAGACTGTCAGAATGTCAATTGTATCCTTCAGACTGTCAGAATGTCAATTGTATCCTTCGGACTGTCAGAATTTCAATTGTATCCTTCGGACTGTCAGAATTTCAATTGTATCCTTCAGACTGTCAGAATGTCAATTGTATCCTTCAGACTGTCAGAATGTCAATTGTATCCTTCAGACTGTCAGAATGTCAATTGTATCTTTCGGACTGTCAGAATGTCAATTGTATCCTTCAGACTGTCAGAATGTCAATTGTATCTTTCGGACTGTCAGAATGTCAATTGTATCTTTCGGACTGTCAGAATGTCAATTGTATCCTTCAGACTGTGAGAATGTCAATTGTATCCTTTGCACTGTCAGAATGTCAATTGTATTCTTCGGACTGTCAGAATGTCAATTGTATCCTTCAGACTGTCAGAATTTCAAATTTATCCTTCAGACTGTCAGAATGTTTATTGTATCCTTCGGACTGTCAGAATGTCAATTGTATCCTTCAGACTGTCAGAATGTCAATTGTATCCTTCGGACTGTCAGAATGTCAATTGTATCCTTCAGACTGTCAGAATGGCAATTGTATCCTTCAGACTGTCAGAATGTCAATTGTATCCTTCGGACTGTCAGAATGTCAATTGTATCCTTCAGACTGTCAGAATGTCAATTGTATCCTTTGCACTGTCAGAATGTCAATTGTATCCTTTGCACTGTCAGAATGTCAATTGTATCCTTCAGACTGTCAGAATGTCAATTGTATCCTTCAGACTGTCAGAATGTCAATTGTATCCTTCAGACTGTCAGAATGTCAATTGTATTCTTCGGACTGTCAGAATGTCAATTGTATCCTTCAGACTGTCAGAATTTCAAATTTATCCTTCAGACTGTCAGAATGTTTATTGTATCCTTCGGACTGTCAGAATGTCAATTGTATCCTTCAGACTGTCAGAATGTCAATTGTATCCTTCGGACTGTCAGAATGTCAATTGTATCCTTCAGACTGTCAGAATGGCAATTGTATCCTTCAGACTGTCAGAATGTCAATTGTATCCTTCGGACTGTCAGAATGTCAATTGTATCCTTCAGACTGTCAGAATGTCAATTGTATCCTTCGGACTGTCAGAATGTCAATTGTATCCTTCGGACTGTCAGAATGTCAATTGTACCCTTCAGACTGTCAGAATGTCAATTGTATCCTTCGGACTGTCAGAATTTCAATTGTATCCTTCGGACTGTCAGAATTTCAATTGTATCCTTCAGACTGTCAGAATGTCAATTGTATCCTTCAGAATGTCAATTGTATCCTTCAGACTGTCAGAATGTCAATTGTATCTTTCGGACTGTCAGAATGTCAATTGTGTCCTTCGGACTGTGAGAATGTCAATTGTATCCTTTAGACTGTCAGAATGTCAATTGTATCCTTCAGACTGTCAGAATGTCAATTGTATCCTTCAGACTGTCAGAATGTCAATTGTATCCTTCAGACTGTCAGAATGTCAATTGTATCCTTCAGACTGTCAGAATGTCAATTGTATCTTTCGGACTGTCAGAATGTCAATTGTATCCTTCGGACTGTCAGAATTTCAATTGTATCCTTCGGACTGTCAGAATTTCAATTGTATCCTTCAGACTGTCAGAATGTCAATTGTATCCTTCAGACTGTCAGAATGTCAATTGTATCCTTCAGACTGTCAGAATGTCAATTGTATCTTTCGGACTGTCAGAATGTCAATTGTATCCTTCAGACTGTCAGAATGTCAATTGTATCTTTCGGACTGTCAGAATGTCAATTGTATCTTTCGGACTGTCAGAATGTCAATTGTATCCTTCAGACTGTGAGAATGTCAATTGTATCCTTCAGACTGTCAGAATGTCAATTGTATCCTTCAGACTGTCAGAATTTCAATTGTATCTTTTAGACTGTCAGAATGTCAATTGTATCCTTCAGACTGTCAGAATTTCAATTGTATCTTTTAGACTGTCTGAATATCAGCTGTATCTTTTGTGTGAGAGCGATGTATTAAGATATTTACCTGTGTTGGGCCACTGGACTCAGCAACTAAGGGCCTGGCTGGCTGACAGGCAGTACAGGTAGAGTAACAGATGGAATGAAAGATAACCTACACAGCAACATACAGCACTAATGAGACAACACACAGAGCAAACATTCAAACAACATTTTAGACAACACTACATTTAAATTTAATAGTAAGCATATCGATGAGATATAATATCATTTTTTTACCTCATGTTTTTTATTTATTTAACCTTTATTTAACCTTTATTTAACTAGGCAAGTCAGTTAAGAACAAATTCTTATTTACAATGACGGCCTACCAAAAGGCCTCCTGCGGGGACAGGGCCCTGGGATTGTATATCTTTTTTAAATCAATAAAAATACAGGACAAAACGACAAGAGAGACAACACAACACTACATAAAGAGAGACCTAAGACGACAACATAGCATGGCAGCAACAAATGACAACCCAGCATGGTAGCAACACAACATGGCAACAACATGGTAGCAAAACAACATGGCAGCAGCACAACATGGTAGCAGCACAACATGGTAGCAGCACAACATGGTAGCAACACAACATGGCAACAACATGGCAGCAGCACAACATGGCAGCAGCACAACATGGTAGCAGCACAACATGGTAGCAACACAACATGGCAACAACATGGCAGCAGCACAACATGGCAGCAGCACAACATGGTAGCAGCACAACATGGTAGCAACACAACATGGCAGCAGCACAACATGGCAGCAGCACAACATGGTAGCAGCACAAAACAGGGTACAAACATTGTTAGGCCCAGACAACAGCACACAGTGCAAGGAAGTAGAGACAATAATACAGCACGTGAAGCAGCCATATATTCAAGAAATAATCTACTTAAGTAATGATGATATAATGATTTTATTTATTTATTTTATTTTACCTTTATTTAATGATGATGGGGAACTAAGTAATATAACCTCACACGCACAAGTTCACACACCCTCACTCCCTCACACACACCCTGACACGTATAAACACACACACACACACTCCCTCACACACACCCTGACACGTGTAAACACACACACACACTCCCTCACACACACCCTGACACGTGTAAACACACACACACACTCCCACACACACACCCTGACATGTATAAACACACTCACTCGCACAGTTTTCGAGTCTTGAGACATGCAGCACTATTTTGTCCAACCAAAGGCAAAAATTAGCGGTGCGATGAAGAGTGCAAGAATCCATGGCTTTTTTTCTTTCACATGTCAAAATCATTTCACTGGATGATTAATCTCCGTCTCCGTGGTCACCCCTGCGGTCAGGCTCCAGGCCTCGCCCCTGCCCATGCACCTGCCACTCTTTGCCCCAGCTCCCGCCTGGCCCCAGCCCCAGGCCTGCACAGCGAGAGAGGAGAGAGAGGAGAGGAGAGGGAAGAGAGAGGAGAGAAGACGCCTCAACCCCGTGTCCAGCTGTTCCACTAGCTGTAAGGAAGGGAAGGAAAGCCAGGGTAGGGCTGTGAGCCAGGGTAGGGCTGTGAGCCAGGGTAGGGCTGTGAGCCAGGGTAGAACTGTGAGCCAGGGTAGGGCTGTGAGCCAGGGTAGAACTGTGAGCCAGGGTAGGGCTGTGAGCCAGGGTAGGCTGTGAGCCAGGGTAGGGCTGTGAGCCAGGGTAGGGCTGTGAGCCAGGGTAGGGCTGTGAGCCAGGGTAGGGCTGTGAGCCAAGGTAGGCTGTGAGCCAGGGTAGGGCTGTGAGCCAGGGTAGGGCTGTGAGCCAGGGTAGGGCTGTGAGCCAGGGTAGGGCTGTGAGCCAGGGTAGGCTGTGAGCCAGGGTAGGGCTGTGAGCCAGGGTAGGGCTGTGAGCCAAGGTAGAACTGTGAGCCAGGGTAGGGCTGTGAGCCAAGGTAGGGCTGTGAGCCAAGGTAGGGCTGTGAGCCAGGGTAGGACTGTGAGCCAGGGTAGGGCTGTGAGCCAGGGTAGGCTGTGAGCCAGGGTAGAACTGTGAGCCAGGGTAGGGCTGTGAGCCAGGGTAGGCTGTGAGCCAGGGTAGGGCTGTGAGCCAGGGTAGGGCTGTGAGCCAGGGTAGGGCTGTGAGCCAGGGTAGTGCTATGAGCCAGGGTAGGGCTGTGAGCCAGGGTAGGGCTGTGAGCCAGGGTAGGGCTGTGAGCCAGGGTAGGGCTGTGAGCCAGGGTAGGGCTGTGAGCCAGGGTAGGGCTGTGAGCCAGGGTAGGCTGTGAGCCAGGGTAGGGCTGTGAGCCAAGGTAGGCTGTGAGCCAGGGTAGGGCTGTGAGCCAAGGTAGAACTGTGAGCCAGGGTAGGGCTGTGAGCCAAGGTAGGGCTGTGAGCCAAGGTAGGGCTGTGAGCCAGGGTAGGGCTGTGAGCCAGGGTAGTGCTGTGAGCCAGGGTAGGGCTGTGAGCCAGGGTAGGGCTGTGAGCCAGGGTAGGCTGTGAGCCAGGGTAGAACTGTGAGCCAGGGTAGGGCTGTGAGCCAGGGTAGGCTGTGAGCCAGGGTAGGGCTGTGAGCCAGGGTAGGGCTGTGAGCCAGGGTAGGGCTGTGAGCCAGGGTAGTGCTATGAGCCAGGGTAGGGCTGTGAGCCAGGGTAGGGCTGTGAGCCAGGGTAGGGCTGTGAGCCAGGGTAGGCTGTGAGCCAGGGTAGGGCTGTGAGCCAGGGTAGGGCTGTGAGCCAAGGTAGGGCTGTGAGCCAGGGTAGGGCTGTGAGCCAGGGTAGTGCTGTGAGCCAGGGTAGGACTGTGAGCCAGGGTAGGGCTGTGAGCCAGGGTAGGCTGTGAGCCAGGGTAGAACTGTGAGCCAGGGTAGGGCTGTGAGCCAGGGTAGGCTGTGAGCCAGGGTAGGGCTGTGAGCCAGGGTAGGGCTGTGAGCCAGGGTAGGGCTGTGAGCCAGGGTAGTGCTATGAGCCAGGGTAGGGCTGTGAGCCAGGGTAGGCTGTGAGCCAGTGTAGGCTGTGAGCCAGGGTAGGGCTGTGAGCCAGGGTAGGGCTGTGAGCCAGGATAGGGCTGTGAGCCAGGGTAGGACTGTGAGCCAGGGTAGGACTGTGAGCCAGGGTAGGACTGTGAGCCAGGGTAGGGCTGTGAGCCAGGGTAGGCTGTGAGCCAGGGTAGGGCTGTGAGCCAGGGTAGGGCTGTGAGCCAGGGTAGGGCTGTGAGCCAGGGTAGGGCTGTGAGCCAGGGTAGAACTGTGAGCCAGGGTAGGGCTGTGAGCCAGGGTAGGGCTGTGAGCCAGGGTAGGACTGTGAGCCAGGGTAGGACTGTGAGCCAGGGTAGGCTGTGAGCCAGGGTAGGGGTGTGAGCCAGGGTAGGACTGTGAGCCAGGGTAGAACTGTGAGCCAGGTTAGGGCTGTGAGCCAGGGTAGGGCTGTGAGCCAGGGTAGGACTGTGAGCCAGGGTAGGACTGTGAGCCAGGGTAGGGCTGTGAGCCAGGGTAGGACTGTGAGCCAGGGTAGGGCTGTGAGCCAGGGTAGGGCTGTGAGCCAGGGTAGGACTGTGAGCCAGGGTATGGTGTGAGCCAGGGTAGGGCTGTGAGCCAGGGTAGGACTGTGAGCCAGGGTAGAACTGTGAGCCAGGGTAGGGCTGTGAGCCAGGGTAGAACTTTGAGCCAGGGTAGGGCTGTGAGCCAGGGTAGGGCTGTGAGCCAGGGTAGGCCTGTGAGCCAGGGTAGAACTGTGAGCCAGGGTAGAACTGGGAGCCAGGGTAGGGCTGTGAGCCAGGGTAGGGATGTTAGTCAGAGTAGGACTGTGAGCCAGGGTAGGACTGTGAGCCAGGGTAGGCTGTGAGCCAGGGTAGGACTGTGAGCCAGGGTAGGACTGTGAGCCAGGGTAGGACTGTGAGCCAGGGTAGAACTGTGAGCCAGGGTAGAACTGTGAGCCAGGGTAGGACTGTTCTGGCTGTTAGCCAGGGTAGGGAGGTTAGTCAGAGTAGGGCTATAAGCCAGGATAGGTCTGTGAACCAGGATATGGCTGTGAGCCAGAGTCGGGCTGTGCTATGCTGCCGTGGATCTGCATCCCAAATACCTGGTCAAAAGGAGCGCACTATGTGGGGAATAGGGTGTCACTTGGGACGTAGAAGAGGATAAGCCTGGATTGGACAGACAGACAGACAGACAGACAGACAGACAGACAGACAGACAGACAGACAGACAGACAGACAGACAGACAGACAGACAGACAGACAGACAGACAGACAGACAGACAGACAGACAGACAGACAGACAGACAGACAGAGACAGACAGAGACAGACAGAGACAGACAGAGACAGACAGAGACAGACAGAGACAGACAGAGACAGACAGACAGACAGACAGACAGACAGACAGACAGACAGACAGACAGACAGACAGACAGACAGACAGACAGACAGACAGACAGACAGACAGACAGACAGACAGACAGACAGACAGACAGACAGACAGACAGACAGACAGACAGACAGACAGACAGACTGACTGACTGACTGACTGACAGACTGACGCGAATGAAGCTTGGCACTCCAGCCTCTGCGTCTCTGCCTCCCTCCAACTGTGACCTCCTGCTCTTGACCTGTCCACTGTGTCCCTGGCTGCGTCCACTATGGGCCCTGGTCAACAATAGTGCAATATATAGGGTACATTTGGGTCGCAGACCCTGTGATTAGAGTCAGGAGGTTACAACTGCCAGGTCGCAGTTGTAAATAAGAACTTGTTCTCAACTAGCTTACCTGGTTAAATAAAGGTGAAATAAAAATAAAAATCCTCGCTGATTAGAGTCAGGAGTAGTGTCAGTGTCCTCACTGATTAGAGTCAGGAGTAGTGTCAGTGTCCTCACTGATAAGAGTCAGGAGTAGTGTCAGTGTCCTGACTGATTAGAGTCAGGAGTAGTGTCAGTGTTCTCACTGATAAGAGTCAGGAGTAGTTCAGTGTCCTCGCTGATTAGAGTCAGGAGTAGTGTCAGTGTCCTCACTGATAAGAGTCAGGAGTAGTGTCAGTGTCCTCACTGATTAGAGTCAGGAGTAGTGTCAGTGTTCTCACTGATTAGAGTCAGGAGTAGTGTCAGTGTCCTCACTGATTAGAGTCAGGAGTAGTGTCAGTGTCCTCACTGATTAGAGTCAGGGGTAGTGTCAGTGTCCTCACTGATTAGAGTCAGGGGTAGTGTCAGTGTCCTCACTGATTAGAGTCAGGAGTAGTGTCAGTGTCCTGACTGATTAGAGTCAGGAGTAGTGTCAGTGTCCTCGCTGATTAGAGTCAGGAGTAGTGTCAGTGTCCTCACTGATTAGAGTCAGGAGTAGTGTCAGTGTCCTCACTGATAAGAGTCAGGAGTAGTGTCAGTGTCCTCACTGATAAGAGTCAGGAGTAGTGTCAGTGTCCTCACTGATTAGAGTCAGGAGTAGTGTCAGTGTCCTGACTGATTAGAGTCAGGAGTAGTGTCAGTGTCCTCGCTGATTAGAGTCAGGAGTAGTGTCAGTGTCCTCACTGATTAGAGTCAGGAGTAGTGTCAGTGTCCTCACTGATAAGAGTCAGGAGTAGTGTCAGTGTCCTCACTGATAAGAGTCAGGAGTAGTGTCAGTGTCCTCACTGATTAGAGTCAGGAGTAGTGTCAGTGTCCTCACTGATTAGAGTCAGGAGTAGTGTCAGTGTCCTCACTGACTGTCAGCGACCGACAGGCACAACACGCTACAAGCTATGTACTGTCCAGGTACTACACGCTATGTACTGTCCAGGTACCACACGCTACAAGCTATGTATTCTCCAGGCATCTCACATCCTCACCTGCCCTCTCCTCTTCTTCAGGTGTGAAGAAACCACACAAATACGCTTGAATGCCTTCACCCCAGTAGCCGGACGCCTCTCTGGCCTGGTGTAAGGGTCGCTGCCGTGTCGCCTCTCCACAGCCAACTGGCTGGCGCTCTGCAGGGATCCCTCCTCGAAGGGTTCTCCCCCTTCCCTGGAGAACGAAGTTAGTAGGCTGCTTCTGGATGACTTGGTTGATGCTCCTGTTCGTGATCCTACCAACCAGCCATGGAGATATGTCACTCACCGTGGAAGTAGAAAGCAGCGACCTCTGGCAAAGGGGGCCTCCTTGACGATGGTAAGGACTGGACACAGACTAGAAACAGCTTTTCCAATCTGGATCCAGATGTTCCGGCGTCTTCTTCCCTGGGCGCTTCCGATTCGAGATCGGATCTGCAGGTACCTGCGCCTTCGTCCTCTGTTCTGGCTCCCTCTCTGGTGGCTTCGACCTTGGGTTCAGAACCTCAGAGCTCACCCCTCATTGGATCGTGAGGTTGTCTGAGACTCCGGCCCCTTCATCATCCACAAAGGATTCTACTGCCGGCTCGGGTCCATCGGGCCCCACCGTCTTTCGGATTTCGAAGGTTTTGCGAAACCACTCGAGGCAAAAGAACGGCCGGACCTAAGCCCAGTTCAGATAATCCCTACCATTGTGTCGCTGATTTGTCGTAATGCTGCAGCAAATGTACATTATACCTAGGGGCATTGGTAGTCACACTGTAAGTAATCTAATTTATGTCCCTCTATTCCTCTGTCGATCGTACAGCTATTGTATGCAGTAATGTGCCTGTGAACCAGAGTTATACTGTTCGCACAGAGCCGGTGTGCCCTAGTTGGAAGTCCACTTTGTGCAACTCACCCTGCACTAACATAAATAACATGAGCATGTCTACTTCTGATAAGCTTCCCACTAAGGAGTAAAAACAATCAAGCATACCAGAAAAGTGCAAAAAAAATCCTACATTAACATATGTAGCCTAAGAAACAAGGTCCATAAAGTCAATAACCTGCTTGTAACAGATGACATTCATATTCTGACTGTCTCTGAAACTCACTTAGATAATACCTTTGATGATACAGTGGTAGCAATACATGGTTATAACATCTACCGAAAAGACAGAAATGCCAACGGAGGCGGTGTTGCGGTCTATTTTCAGAACCACATTCCTGTAAAGCTTAGAGACTATCTCATGTTAAATACTGTTGAAGTAATATGGCTACAGGTTCATCTGCCTCACCTAAAGCCTATTCTGGTGGGAAGCTGCTATAGACCAACAAGTGATAACAGTCAGTATCTGGATAACGTGTGTGAAATCCTTGATAATGTATGTGATATCAACAGAGAGGTATATTTTCTGGATGACCTAAATATTGACTGGCTTTCGTCAAGCTGCCAACTCAAGAAAAAGCTTCAAACTATAACCAGTGTCTGGAACCTGGTTCAGCTCCTCAGTCAACCTATAATAGTTCCACAATTAAAAGTTTTGAGATTATGCCGCCGGAACTTAGAGGTAATTTGTAGTTTAGTTCGTTACCCTGCGTCACCGCGTCATTGCTCCAGACCGCCACAAGGGGGAGATAGACCACTGATTATGCTTTTGGGTCCTACTGTGTCTCTATCTGAATGAATGCTGTCTGTAAATGGGCAATATAAACCAAATAGAAATGGATAATTGTGCACAACTTCAAAATGTCATTTGAATGAACTGAATGATGAGGATGAAGAAGAAGAAGATGAAGGAAGAAGAAGAGGGTGATTGGACTTAGAACAATAGTGTAAGAATCGCTCTTCCTCTGTCCCGCCACACCAGAAAAAAATACACTTATTTTTTTTGTTTCTACTTGGTCAGGAAAAAAAGCTGTAACTGGACTGTAGCATATTACTGACTAAAACTCTTGTTACACTAAGGTTTTTCTTCTAAGTGAAATAAAAATGTTCACTTATATCCCATGATATTCTTAAGATATATGTGTTGACTGAATATAAGCAGTAAGGGCTGTCTGCTAAATGAACAAGTCGTATTAACAAGTCATATAGACTCGGCACCTACACGATACAAACGACAACTACATCACACCTGGCCAGACCCACTTACTCACACCCCCTAGCTCCAGCACCTGCGTTACTCTCCGCCACATGGCCTCAGACTGCACCACTTTGTATTTCTCCATTGCCCACGCACTAGGCAGGTATCTTAGTGGTTAGAGCATTGGACCAGTAACCGAAAGGTTGTATCGATCGAATCCCTGAGCTGACATGGTAAAAATATGTTGTTCTGCTCCTGAGCAATGCAGTTAACCTACTGTTCCCCGGGCGCTGAAAACGTGGATATCGATTTTGGGAGCCCCTCCCCCTCCCCGCACCTCTCTGATTCAGATGGGTTGGGTTAAATGCAGAAGACACATTTCAGTTGAAGGCATTCAGTTGTACAAATGACTAGATATCCCTCCTTTCCCTTTCAGCATTTGGATAATAAAGCATTTCAAGGCAGACATTGGTTGATTTTCAGTTTTTTATTATTTGTGTTTTTTTTCAAGATGATTGACGGGAAAGTATCGTCCAAGCCGAGATGCACCCTTAAATGTTATGTCTTGAAATATGCAGACAGACGGATTTAAAGTAAATTTTACATTGTAATAGTTCTGACAGCCAAATTTCTAACTCTACCCATAACTTTTGGACTTTATAACATTCCCAGAAGGCGTGGATTATTCTATCCTAATGAAAAATGAACCTGGTCATTTAATTTACTGCAGGCCTAAGACCTATGGCTTTAACCTTCTGAATGAATGATTATATTGAAGTTAGAAACCGCCTCATAATGAGTTCCGAGAGCCGATCCGTTACCCAACAAAATAATATCAATTTATTTAGCCTAATTGTTTTTATGTCTACGGACAGTAACCTCTTTTCCGGCATCAATTAATTTGTCTGCATATCTATTCAACATTTGTCTAAAAAGAAACCAAGCCATGAATTAAGAATTATATATATTTTTTTTTTCACAACGCAATTGACAACTTAAAATTGCTTTAAAGAGCCTTCTGATATTAGACAACAAATAAATATATTAAAACAATAACTTCAAAAACAGTCCATTCGTCACTGGATTTCTTCAAATTTCTGTGCAGGAAAAGGATGTCATCAACTGTGCCTGGTCGCAAGCTGGCAGCTGACTTCTCTCTAAAACCGCACATCCATCTGAAGGTAACTCTTCATCCGTTGGAACAACACAATTACCAGGTGGACAGTAAGGCCTCTTGTAGCGATACAGGAAATCAACAAGATCAACAAGTATTATTTCACAATAGCTGAACTTAAGTTATCTGCAGTTTTGAGCTGCACTGTCCCACTCCGTAGTGGATAACATCCACTCTTCATTTATCTAATGGGCTGTAAGGCATATGTAACCTATTTTTTTGAAAATCGTCAGTCCACCTGTCAAGTGTAATTGCACGATTGTATTTACCCTGGTTCTCTCTCAACTCCGGGAACACCCACCAGCGGATTATTTTTTGCCTGATGCAGGACTCTAGTGTGATAGGAGAGAGACTGACTGAAACATTCACACCTCCATTAATTTACAAAAGGATAGTCTGATAGCTCGGCTGTGAAAAATACCCCCAATTTGTGCCACAGTTTAGACTACCGATAGATGATGTGGTCAGTCAGAGTTGAGTCCCCCAAAAAAAGGCAAACTTGCAAAGTATTACATGTTACCTCAACAACCGGTGCCCCGGCACATTGACTCTATACCGGTACCCCCTGTATTTAGCCTTGCTTGTTATTTTACTGCTGCTGTTTAATTATTTGTTACTTTTATTTTCTACTTATCTATTTTTTACTTAATACTTATTTTTAAAAAATTCTTAACTTCTTAAAGCATTGTTGGTTAAGGGCTTGTAAGTAAGCATTTCACTGCTGTTGAATTTAGCGCATGTGACAAATCAAATTTGATTTGATTTGAAGTATTCTAGGCTTAAGTACCCTAAAGTTATACATTTCTAACTCAATATCACAGACCAGATTTTCCCTAACAAAAAATGTATCAACCCCTACAAATATATTCATTTATTATAATCCACACAATAATTCTAATGAAATGAGCTGTAGCGGGAGGAGAGAGACTGCATGCTAAAGACAATCAGAAAGAATATGTATTTAACCCTGCATTATAATATAACTTATTTGAATGAAAGCCAGCAATGAGTGAGTCACTCAGCCCCATGCTTCTGTTCCTGCTTCTGTTGCCAACTTGTTTAATATCCTACTGATTCTGTGATCACCAAGCCACATTGCAACCGCAAAATGTCGGATAAAGCAATTTTCACAAATCCGTCTGTTTTTAAACTTTGTTATGCTGTATTAAAGGCTTTACTTAATTATTTTTTCTCTGGTATTACTTATAATTTATTCTGTATTGTTTACACTTTTCCAAACTGGCAAATACAGTGAAAGTATTAAAGTATTCAGGCCCCTTGACTTTTTCCACATTTCGTTATGTTACAGCCTTATTCTAAAATATATATATTTTTTTCTTCTCATCAATTGTCACCAAAGCCCCATATACTACCCACCACTGCAACCTGTATGCTCTCGTTGGCTGGCCCTCGCTTCATAATCGTCGCCAAACCCACTGGCTCCAGGTCATCTACAAGTCTCTGCTAGGTAAAGCCCCACCTTATCTCAGCTCACTGGTCACCATAGCAGCACCCACCCGTAGCACGCGCTCCAGCAGGTATATCTCACTGGTCTACCCCAAAGCCAATTCTTCCTTTGGCCGCCTCTCCTTCCAGTTCTCTGCTGCCAATGGCTGGAACGTACTGTAAAAATCTCTGAAGCTGGAGGCTCTTACCTCCCTCACTAGCTTTAAGCACCAGCTGTCAGAGCAGCTCACAGATCACTGCACCTGTACATAGCTCATTTGTAAATAGCCCATCCAATCTACCTCATCCCCATACTGTATTTATTTATTTATCTTGCTCCTTTGCACCCCAGTATCTCTACTTGCACATTCATCTTCTGCACACCCTAAGATTCCAGTGTTTAATTGCAATATTGTAATTACTTTGCCACCATGGCCTATTTATTGCCTTAACTACCTTATCCTACCTCATTTGCACATGCTGTATACAGATTTTTCTACTGTATTATTAACTGTATGTTTGTTTATCCCATGCGTAACTCTGTGTTGTTGTATGTGTCGAACTGCTTTGCTTTATCTTGGCCAGGTCGCAGTTAGCCTACCTGGTTAAATAAAGGTGAAATAAAATTAAAATAAAAAAATAAAAAATCTACACACAATACCCCATAATGATAAAGCGAAAACAGGTTTTCCAACATTGTTGCAATAAACAATAAATTAAAAACACAAATTCCTTATTTACATAAATGTTCAGAGCCTACGCTATGAGACTTGAAATTGAGCTCAGGTGCTTCCTGTTTCCATTGATCATCCTTGAGATGTTTCTACAACTTGATTGGAGTCCACCTGTGGTAAATTCAATTGATTGGACATGATTTGGAAAGGTACACACCTGTTTATATAAGGTCCCACAGTTGACAGTGCATGTCAAGCAATTTGGTCGAGGAAATTGTTTGTAGAGCTCAGAGACAGGAATGTTTCGAGGTACAGATCTGGGGAAGGGTACCAACAAATCTCGGCAGCATTGGAGGTCCCCAAGAACACAGTGGCCTCCATCATTCTTAAATGGAAGAAGTTTGGAACCACCAAGACTGAGCAATCGAAGGAGAAGGGCCTTGGTCAGGGAGGTGACCATGAACCCGATGGTAGCTCTGACAGAGCTCCAGAGTTCGTTTGTGGAGATGGGAGAACCTTCCACAAACAGGCCTTTATGGTAGAGTGGCCAGACAGAAGCCACTCCTCAGTAAAAGGCACATGACAGCCCTCTTGGAGTTTGCTAAAAGGCACCTAAAGACTCAGACCGGACGAAACCAAGATTGAACTCTTTGGCCTGAATGCCATGTGTCATGTCTGGAGGAAATCTGGCACCATCCCTACGGTGAAGCATGGTGGTGGCAGCATCATGCCTTGGGGGTGCTTTGCTGCAGGAGGGACTGGTGCACTTCACAAAATAGATAGCATCATGAGGGAGGAAAATTATGTGGACATATTGAAGCAACATCTCAAGACATCAGTCAGGAAGTTAAAGCTTGGTCGCAAATGGGTCTTCCAAATGGACAATGACCCCAAGCATACTTCCAAAGTTGCTTAAGGATGACAAAGTCAAGGTATTGGAGTGGCCATCAGAAATCCCAGACCTCAATCCTATAGAAAAATGTGTGGGCAGAACTGAAAAAGCATGTGCGAGCAAGGAGGCCTACTAAACCTGACTCAGTTACACCAGCTCTGTCAGGAGGAATGTGCCAAAATTCACCCAACTTATTGTGGGAAGCTTGTGGAAGGCTACCCAAAACATTTGACCCAAGTTAAACAATTTAAAGGCAATGCTACCAAATACTATTTGAGTGTATGTAAACTTCTGACCCACTGGGAATGTGATGAAAGAAATAAAAGCTGAAATAAATCATTCTCTCTACTATTATTCTGACATTTCACATTATTAAAATAAAGTGTTGATCCTAACTGACCTAAGACAGGGAATTTTTACTATAATTAAATGTTAGGAACTGTTAAAAACTGAGTTTAAATGTATTTGGCTAAGGTGTATGTAGACTTCCGACTTCAACTGTATATTTATAGTTATTTCACACAGATATAA